>NC_057799.1:373775855-373783137 GCF_018294505.1 Triticum aestivum
GGGGGGGGCAGGCGCGCCCCCTGCCTCGTGGCCCCCTCGGGCACCTTCTCGCGTTGATTCTTCCACCCATGTTTTCCAAATATTCCAAAAATATTCTCCATCCGTTTTTATTCCGTTTGGATTCCGTTTGATATTGGGATTCCATTTTTATTCCGTTTGGCACTGGGCACTGGATCAATATGTTAGTCCCAAAAATAGTATAAAAAGTTGCCAAAAGTATATGAAAGTTGCATAATATTGGCATGGAACAATCAAAAATTATAGATACGACGGAGACGTATCACTGCTCGGCCTCCCACTTCACTCCGTCTAGCAGTTCTTCGTGTGGTAAATAAAACCTCCTTTTTACTGTCTTTTTGATCCGATAGATTCATCCCTCCTCACCAAAAGTAGTTTCTGTGTCTATAAATTTGGATCTATCCTGTCTGCATCTCATATCATGCCTAGTATATTCACTTATGCTTCACAAGTAGTTAGATTTCTCACTTGTACCTATTCTTGGATTCGTACAAATCTGGAACCAACTCTCAACATATAAGTGAATGTCTTCGCGCCATGAGGTCAATGTCTTCAAAACTGATTTATCTTCAAAATCTTCTGAGAATGCATATGACCTCTTCCCCTTCCCTCGCATCTCTAATGCTGTCACAGGTACATGTCCGTGGGAGAATCCCTTGGTTCTCATAGTCTACATTCATTTGCAGAGTTCCTACAGCATCACATTCATTCACCATCAGCAAGTTCCTGTCTGACCAGCAAGCGGAAGCCATTCACTGTACTGAAGCCATTCTGTTTGACTACAATGGCCACAGAAAAGTCAGCAAGGAAGGGCGGCAGGAAGCGCCGTTGGGATACATCAAAGGATTTTCCTGAAGATCTCTGTGAGCTGTACAAGACTGATCCTGAAGAGGATTACAATCAGCGCAAAACACGAATCCAATGGATTCGAAGATATTGGGCCGAGCAATGGTTCAAATATAGATTCGTGACCAAGGAGTATGCTGAGAAGAATTCCATCAAGTGTCCTTGGGGTGATATTCTCTTTCAAAATCTTCAACCCAAGAACAGATCTGAAGCTATTGCTCAGGGTTTCTACCCTTGTATGGTCCGTGGACCACAACCTGCTAATGCCGACCCATCATCACTGCTATGGTGTCGTGACGATAATATATTCAAGCACAACTTTCAGACTGCAAAGGCATCTGCCAAAGAGAACAAGAAATCGCTTGGATTAGACTTCAACCCCGGTCCATCTGCTCCTCGAGCTGATGGCACCCGTGATGCTGAACCCAATATTGTCGGACCCTTCTACAACCTCGAAGGTCTCATCACACACATTGCTATTCAAGGGGCAGCCGTGGAGCACTCTGCAGACGACACTGATTCTGATGAAGCACCTGCTCCACCTAAGCCACAGAAGCAGAAGAAACCAAAGGCTCCAAAGCCCTCCTCTGCACCCAAAGCTTTGCGTGCGAAGCCTCTGGCCACTGCACCTCCTGAAGCCAGTGTGCAGTCTGAAGATTTTCTCGCATCTCCAAGACCGAGAAGAAGAAGAATCCCATCGAGATTTCTGGTCAAGCACTAACCCCAGCTGCCGTTTTGAGGAATGAGAACGAAGCCATTGATCTATCAAGTGATGAAGATCTTGGTGATGATGCTCTTGAGCAGTTGATAAAGAGCAAGCAAGAGGCAGAGATCTTCAACGATCTGCCCCTCTTTGATGTGGACATCTTAAATAACTTCATTGATGAGTGGTTTGAGAACCCAGACCTCAGCATCGATGACCTTCAGTTTCCAATTGGCATCAGTGTCTCTTTCCACAGTGCCATTGCAAATGAGCTAGCTCTGGCTCAGAAGATTATCGAACTGAAGCACAAGATTGATCACGAGAAAGCCCAATTAAAGAAGAACATGGCCAATCTCAGTGTGGCTGATGTCCAACGCTTCAAGCAGATGCTGCATGAGCTCAAAGAGCAATTTCAACAGAAACGTGGAGCAGCAAAAGGATCAAGAGAACGGATGAAGCTCTCTGCCAGCAAGTGTGTGCAAGTTCATAACGAAGCTGAAAAGCATAAAGCTCTTGGGCGTCCAGGTATCGACCCCAAGATGGTTGCCAAGAAGAAGAAGCCTGCTGTGGCCCAAGCTGAAGCATCAAGGCGGGAAGAACCTCGCATTGTCTTCCCCGCCAGCATGACAGGCATGAAGCCTAAGGTCCCCACAGTAGCTTCAGAACTCAAGAAAACAAGGGCAGCTGAGGCCGAAGCCAGGAAGCACAAGAACAAGAACGCCACTGATGATGCACCATAGACCAAGAAGCAGAAGACAAAGTCTTCGAAGAAAAATTGGGCTGCTCCCACAGAGCCCCTTGTCGTCGAGCCAATCTCTGTTGCTCGTCCTGCGTCAGAACTCCAAGAGCGTCAGTTGATAGTTCACGAGCCTGCTTTCACAGAGGCTCCTGAAGCTGAAGACATTCCAGCTATTGACCCCACCGCAGCTAAAGACATTGGTCCCCAAGACAATGTAAATGATGATGAAGTCCTTCCTCAGATAGAGCACCAAATGGTATCATCGCCTGTTCTCACGAACAGCGAACTCATCAGCATTGGTTGTCCTCTGACGCCAATCGCTCAGGGTGATTCATGGGCTGATCGCCCTCAAGACTACCCCCATCGAGAAGAATCACCAAGTACTCCCCCACCTCAAGTCACCACTCTGGTGCTTGATGATGACGACTATGTGGTCCAGCCAACTCCCTCTGCAAAAGCGTCGCCCGCATTCCTGTCAGGACCTTGATCCTAAGTCACACCGGTCTAGCATGTAACACATCATATCACTTTGCGGCCTCACGCACGGTATTCCCACGGGTGCCACCTTACCTGGCCCGGGACCGTTTGCGCCTTTTGGCTCACGTATATGATAGTGTCGCTAGCATCCATATGACAAAGAACCCGAGCCGACATGACTAGTCGTGAACCCAAAGTGGCACCAACTTACGGGGACAGGCATACATGACCCAACCTCGAACGTGTCGGTCATCAGCGTGTGAATCCGGGCTGTAGCAACTGGGCTAACAGGAATCCAGGAACCCGGGCTGTAGTAGGCTAGCGGGACTCCGAAAGTCACCGCGTGACATTTCCCCGAAGGGACAGACACAGGAACGAAGTGGGACACATGCCGGCCAGTCTAGGTGTTCCGGAGCAGTAGTAACTGGGCTAGCAAGACTCCGGTAAACCGGGCTGTAGCAGACTACCATGGCTCAGTGGAAGCACCAGACTACATTTCCCCATAAGAGAGGCTACCAAGGATAGACAACTAGGTTGTCTGATCCCACACATACCAAGCATTTCAATCATACACACAATATGCTCGATATGTGTAAATACAACATGGCATCACAGCAAAACTCTACGACTCAAAGTATTTATTCAATAGGCTCCGAGGAGCGAGATATTACAAACATGGGTCTCATGACCCAACATTCAGAACATACAAGTCAAAGCACATGCGGAAGCTTAACATGTCTGAGTACAGACATCTACAAATGAAAAAGGCTGAGAAGCCTGACTATCTACCAGATCCTGCCGAGGGCACAAGATCGTAGCTGAGGTATCAAGCTAAACGTCGAAGTCCACGCGGAACTACTAGCGAGACTGAAGTCTCTCTACAAAAACATAAATTAAGCAAACGTGAGTACAAATGTACCCAGCAAGACTTACATCAGAACTAGCTACATATGCATCGGTATCAACAAAGGGGTGGTGGAGTTTGACAGCAGCAAGCCAGCTTTGACTCAGTGGCTATCCTGAACTATGACTGCAAATAACTCTTTTGAGGTGGCGCACACGAGTCCACATATTCACCATATCAATACACCACTATGGACCCGCTCCCGTCTCCCTACGAGAACGCCATCCATAGCACTCACGCTTATCTTGCGCATTTTAGAGTATCCACTTTCACTTGTCTATGAACTGTACAGGCAACCCAGAAGTCCTTTACCGCGGACACGGCTATTCGAATATATCATTTATAACCCTGCAGGGGTGTACTTCTTCACACATGTTTCCACCACTTAGCGTCTGCACACGACATGTGCTCGGCAGACTTCAAGCGAAAGCCGACGTGGGTGCAGACCACGACCTGGCTAACCACACAAGTCTCTGGTCCAGGTTTATCGCCTATTCGGGTTCCATCCGCGAGGAGATCCGGCCGGGGTTCCGCTCACATCCCCAAACGATGTGTGCAGGGTTCCCGAGACACCAAACGGGCGACTCGGTACACCAGGCCACGGTGTATCTACCGCATCATAGCCCACCCCTAGGGTCAGCGCTACGCACGGCCTCCAACACATATCCTACAAACACCAGAAACTTGTTGCAACTCCTAGACAGAGGACAAGGGCGGTTAATAAGTCGAGCGGGGTCATATTTCAGGGCCCAACGTGTGGTAGTAGCTGTTCATGGATCACAAACACAGAACTCGGTTCCTGAGGACGGCTTCAATGAACCAACCCACCGTGTACTCCTACATGGCCTCTCACCGCTACCTTTAGCAAATCGTGTTCACACACTGTGACGCCCCCGATTTGACCGTACACTAATCATGCACACAAATGTGTACGATCAAGATCAGGGACTCACGGGAAGATATTACAACACAACTCTACAACATAAAAAAGTCATACAAGCATCATAATACAAGCCAGGGGCCTCGAGGGCTCGAATACAAGTGCTCGATCACAGACGAGTCCGCGGAAGCAACAATATCTGAGTACAGACATAAGCTAAACAAGTTTGCCTTAAGAAGGCTAGCACAAACTGGGATACAGATCGAACGAGGCGCAGGCCTCCTGCCTGGGATCCTCCTAACTACTCCTGGTCGTCGTCAGCGGGCTGCACGTAGTAGTAGGCACCTCCAGTGTCGTAGGTGTCGTCGTCGACGGTGGCGTCTGGCTCCTGGACTCCAACATCTGGTTGCGACAACCAGATAGAAAGGAAAGGGGGAAAAGAGGGAGAGAAGCAACCGTGAGTACTCATCCAAAGTACTCGCAAGCAAGGAGCTACACTACATATGCATGGGTATATGTGTAAAGGGGCATATCAGTGGACTGAACTGCAGAATGCTAGAATAAGAGGGGGGATAGCTAGTCCTGCCGAAGACTACGCTTCTGGCCATCTCCATCTTGCAGCATGTAGAAGAGAGTAGATTGAAGTCCTCCAAGTAGCATCGCATAGCATAATCCTACCCGGCGATCCCCTCCTCGTCACCCTGTTAGAGAGCGATCACCGGGTTGTATCTGGCACTTGGAAGGGTGTATTTTATTCAGTATCCAGTTCTAGTTGTCATAAGGTCAAGGTACAACTCCGGGTCGTCCTTTTACCGAGGGACACGGCTATTCGAATAGATAAACTTCCCTGCAGGGGTGCACCACATAACCCAACACGCTTGATCCCATTCGGCCGGACACACTTTCCTGGGTCATGCCCGGCCTCGTAAGATCAACGCATCGCAGCCCCACCTAGGCTCAACCGAGAGGTCAACACGCCGGTCTAAACCTATGCGCGCAGGGGTCTGGGCCCATCGCCCTATGCACTCCTGCACGTTGCGAGGGCGGCCGGAAGCAGACCTAGCCTAGTGGCGTTCCAGTCCAATCCGGCGCGCGCCGCTCCGTCGCTGACGTCAAAAAGAGCTTTGGCTGATACCATGACGCGGGGATACCCATAACTACTCCCGCGTAGATGGCTAGTGCGTATAGACCAAATGGCCAGACTCAGATCAAATACCAAGATCTCGTTAAGCGTGTTAAGTATCCGCGAACGCCGACCAGGGCCAGGCCCACCTCTCACCTAGGCGGTCTCAACCTGCCCTGTCGCTCCGCCACAAAGAGCCACTTGCGGGTACTCCTACGAGCCGACCCGACTTTAGTCATCACATTTGTCATGTATATAGTATATAAGTATATACCCGTGATCACCGCCCAGGTGATCACGGCCCGATAGTATAGCACAGCAGACGGACAAGAATGTAGGGCCACTGATGGGAAACTAGCATCCTATACTAAGCATGTAGAATTGCAGGTAAAGGTAACAACAGTAGTAGCAAGGATAGGCTATGCCTCAGGATAGGATATCGGAAAGCAGTAACATGCTACACTACTCTAATGCAAGCAGTATAGAGAAGAATAGGCGATATCTGGTGATCAAGGGGGGGCTTGCTTGGTTGCTCTGGCAAGTAGGAGGGGTCGTCAACTCCGTAGTCGAACTGGGCAGCAGCAGTGTCGGTCTCGTAGTCTACCGGAGAGAAGAGGGGGGAAGAAACAGTAAATACAATGCAAACATAAGCATGACGATGCGTGACATGACAATGAGCGGTGCTAGGTGTGTCCTAACGCGACAGTAGGTGGTACCGGCGAAGGGGGGGAACACCCGGGAAAGTATTCCCGATGTTTTGCGTTTCGGACAGACGGACCGGAGGGGGAAAGTTGCGAGTTCGATAGGTTAGGGAGGTGTGGTGGACGAACGGACTGCATATCCGGATTCGTCTCGTCGTTCTGAGCAACTTTCATGTTGAAAATATTTTAATCCGAGTTACAGATTAAAAGATATGATTTTCTAAAGATTTTATTAATTTCTGGAATTTAATTAATTATTTAACTTAATTCGAAAATGGATTTATGACGTCAGCATGATGTCATGCTGACGTCAGCAGTCAACGTTGACCGTTGACCTGGTCAACCTGACAGGTGGGTCCCACCTGTCAGGGGCTGTTACCTAATTAACTACTGTTTAGTTAATTAATTATCTAATTAGATTAATTTAAACAGGATTAATTAACTTAATTAATTTAGTTAATTAATTGATTAATTAATTAAATTTATTTTTATCATTTATTTTATTATTAATTTTTTTTATATTTTTTTCTTTTCGTTCTATGGGCTGGGCCCCATATGTCATAGGGCCACGGGGTTCGGGCCCAGGGGGCAGTGGCTCAGGGGGGCGAGGCCCACCTGGCAGTGGTCCAGAGGGGGCGAGGCCCACCTGGCAGTGGCCCAGGGGGCACTGCGGGTTTGGTCCACGGGTGCGGGCGCACCCGAGCGAACGCTCGCCCGCAGGGCGGGACGAGGACGCCGGGGCACCTATGGCGGGGCTCGCCGGCGCGGCCATCTCCGGCGACGGCTGGCGGAGGCGAGGGGTGGCGCCGGTGCGGTCGGAGTGGCGCGGAGGGGCAGGCGCGGTTGCGCGGCCACGGGACAGAGGGAGAGACGGGGGAGGGCGAGGCCATG
>NC_057799.1:373783824-373823623 GCF_018294505.1 Triticum aestivum
GGCTCCGGCGAGGTGGCCGTGGCGGTGGGGACGAGTCGGGGCGTCCCGGTCGTTGCCCCGATCCAGATGGGATCGGGGGGTGGGGGAGCGAGTGAGTGGGGAGGTGGGGGTTGTCGGTGGTGGCTAGGGTTGCGGGGGGGCGAGGGGATAAGGAGTGGAGTGGGGGCCGGCCTGGGCCGGCCTGGTTGGCCCGAAGGCCAGCTGGGCCGCGGTCCAGCAGGGGGGGTTTCTTCCTCCTTTTTTTTCTCTGTTGCATTTTCTTTTCTTTTTATTTATTTTCTTTTCTGTTTTACATCATTTTAAATTAGTTAGGCATTTTCTAAAAATATGTTTTCTCCACAATCATTATCAGTGCAATATCTGGCACCTACCGAACATTTTTGTTTAAATTTTTGAAAACTTTTATTATTGACATTAATTTGAATTTAAATTTGAAACGGTTTTGAATTAACCCGAGATTAATTACAGTGACAGAGGTGACGTGCCATCATTAACGTGAGATTACTGTAGCATGATTATCCGGGCATTACACACACTTAGCTCACACACAGTAGGACATGTTCATCACCATTCCAATTCATCCCTAATGAATCAGACCTGATTCAACTCTAAGCAGTAGCAGACATGACAAACAAGCATGAATGAGTAGGCACATCAGGGCTCAAACAACTCCTACTCATGCTAGTGGGTTTCATCTATTTACTGTGGCAATGACAGGTCATGCAGAGGAAAAGGGGTTCAACTACCGCAGCATATAACAGATGACTCGTTGTTGTCCTAATGCAGTAAAAGGGAGCAGAAGAGAGAGAGTGGGATTGTATCGGAATGAACAAGGAGGTTTTTCTTGCCTGGCACTTTTGAAGATAATATAGCTCTTCATCGGTGTCATCGAACTCATCGTCGGAACACGTCTATCGAGAGGGAACAACCACCGGCAACAGAGAATGAGCACAATCAATGCAATGAGACAAAATGATGCATGAATATGACATGGCAATATGCTGTGATTTGAGCTAATGCAGCTAGCGATCATTTAAATGGAGTTGGTTTGAACACTAAATTCAAATTCAAACTCGACATAAGGCATTTCAAATGCCATTTAATCAAATTGTCATATACTGCAACCTTAAGTTGTTTAAACATGCATGACAATGCCATAAGCAGATTCCTCATATATTTCTGATAATTTTTCATATATAATTTATTACATTCTGAGCTACGGTTGAATTTCTATGATTTTTAGAAGTTTAGGACATTTTCTGAAAATAAATAAATCGTTTAGATTTATTTATAATCCAGAAAAGACTTTATGACATCAGGGTGACCTCGTCACTACGTCAGCAGGTCAACTGACCTGGTCCAGTTCAAACCTGACCTGTCGGGCCCACTGGTCAGTGACAGAGGCACTAATCCCGCGTTGACCCGTGCTTTGACTCGATGCGGGGCTCACTGTGGGCGGTTAGCTGGCAGTGATTACCACCAATAGCTGCCACGTCGGCGCGGCCGGGGATTAGCCGTCGGCGACCTCACAGAGCGGCGGAGGCGCTCGGGATTCGCCGTCCGGCGTCCTCTCGACCCGAGGTTTGGTTCTACGGGCTGCTGGGCGTGCGCCGCATCCAGGGAAACACACGAGAGGGGGCGGGGTGGTCGGAGTCGACGGCACCGACGAGCAGAGCGGCGCCAAGGTTCGGATGTCGACGGATTTGACGCCGCAGGGCACGGAAGGAGCAACATACGGTCGCTACGGCCCCGTGGTGACGCGCTGAGCGCGGTGATGCGCTCGGTTTCGAGCTCAGGTGGAAGTGGCCTCGGCAGCGAGGAGCTCAGGCGGCGGCACGTGCGGGCGAGCGCGGTGTGGCGGCTATGGCGTGCAGCAGAGGAAACGGGGAGGGGGAGAAGGAGCAGGAGCTCATGGCGAGTGCAGAGGGCGTCGAAACGGGCTCGGGGAAGGATTGGAGTTGGCAGGGCGGCGAAGTCGATCTCGCCGTCGGGAGGTCAAAGACGAGCCCGGTGAGGACGTTCGGGGGCTTCGGGCGGGGTGTGGCTCGGCGAGGGGGTCGAGGACTAAGTGGCGGAGCTTCTGGGCTGCTCGGGAGGACGAGGGAGAGGCGTTGGCCGCGGTGGTGCTCGTCGGCGGCGGCGGGAGCGCTCGGACTGCGCGCGAGGGAGAGAGACAGGGGAGGTGAGGACGAGGGAGAGGTCGAGGGGGTCGAGGGGGAGTGCGTGGCGTTCACAGCCGCGTCGGAGAAGTGGCGGGAAGCAGGAGGTGGCCTCGCGCGTGGACGCGCGCGGAGAGCACGCGCCTTCGTCCTCCTCGTAGGGGAGGAAGACGACAGGGGAGGCCAGTGGGTTGGGCCTGCCAGCGGCTGGGCCAAGTGGGCGCCAGGTAAGCCACAGGTAACCTCTCTCTCTCCTTTTATTTATGTTTTCTATTTTCTATCTTTGTTTTTTTGGATTTAGTAAAATACTAAACCACTTTATAAAATCCTGAAATAAATTGTGGGCACATACTGGATTATTCCCAACAGCCCTCAATTATTTCAGAATTATTAGAGCATTTAAAATAATTATAGAATTTAAATGCCCCAATTCAAATACAATATGAGTTAATTCAAAAATCAAGAATGTCCTAGAAATATGTTCATCATTTTTGGCAGAGGTTTTCACCTTAATCAAAAATCATGAACTTTTCTGGAGGGAATTTTGGTTCATTGAAAAGATTTGAATTTGAACCTAGTTGAATTTCATCATGTGCTAGGGTTTGAACATCCCCAATTCAAATTCATTTAAACTCAAACATGATGCATGGATGCAAATGCAACTAATTACAAGCAATACTCTAGGGCTGTGACAACTCACCCCCACTAAACAAGAATCTCGTCCCGAGATTCAAGACGTGAGGTAAGAAGGAAGGGGGTCACAAAACTATCACAATCTTCTCGATCCAACTGCCCTTCCCGAGGATGTTGATTCATTGCATCATCTTGATCTGGACGTCTTGCTTTGAGAACTTCATCCAACACGACAAAGAGAAGGAAGGGAAACCCTAAAGAGTCGATCTTCTCGAAGATCGAGCAACTCACGATCAACTCACTAAATGAGACATAGAAACATCTCTTGAGCTGAGATACAATACACACATCATGGGCAATGGAAAGAAGCAGATGACAAGGTTCTGCTAGGTAGGCAAAATTCCACGCCGAAGAGGATGGTGCATGATTTCAAGATAGAGATGAAATAATTGCCATGATTTCATAATGGGGCACCTTAGGGGAGGTGACTCGTAGAATTATTCCCTTAAGTGACAAAAAGAATTACTTTTGATCCGTAGATCATTGAAACTCTTCATACCAGCCTGAGGCAATTCACAATGGATCGTTTGAAGGAGTTCTAAAGAATGACATACTTGGGCTAAGGTGGACGATGAGGACTACCTTGTTGAAGACAACGTAATGGATGATTTCCTTATCATCGGAGATGGATGGGACCCATGGTAAGTCCACTTTTGAAGATGATCCTGGACAACAATTACTGGGGTGCAAGCTGGGAACAAAATGCAAATGCTGGGAATGATCCTGGTAAGTGGGGAAAAACTCAACAGTCGAGAGTGTTTCCAACGTTTGAATGGTTATAGAATCATCGAGAAAACTGAGAGCACAAGGATCCCTAAGGAACAACTTCTAGAATAAGTCGCACGAAATCCTCATGGAAAGATGGTCAAAGATACTACAACGACAGATCTTCCGGCTAGGTGTGTCAGCCAGAACAACAACCTTGTCGGGACCTACATCATAGATCCTGGAAAAGTTCCAACCATCATATCTGCCTAAGATTCAGATCTGGTTGGTAACAGGATATTTCAGACAGCATGTCTGGAAAAGAAAGTTTGCAACACAAACCGACGAGATGACGTTGCGAGATTCTCGGGAAATGAACTACGATAGCAAGCTCCAAAATATGAGCTGGTTCTGCTACATACATGCGAACACGCTGTCCAAGACAAGCATGACCATGTAATAGTCTTACAAGAAAACACTACCGAGTTCTGGTTGGGGACCATCAACAAGGATATCAAAGTCCTTGCATAAGGCATGCTCTTAAGAAGGAACTTCTTCTCCTTGAACAAGTCAATTAGTGGCTTGGTGTGCTAGGAACACATATGGAGTGGAGGTAATTAATCTAGCAAACCACAGAATACTTCGCACGAATGCATGATTGACTTGGGATGATTCCAAAGGAAGCAAAAACAAGCTCCCTCGAATTCACGGCGGCAACTTGCATCGATTGCACATGAACTTAGAGGAAGTTACTACTTTCATCCAAACATATACTTCATGAACGGGGCATGAAGAAAATGCTTACACAAGTTTCCAACACTAGCTGGATGTTCAGCACGAATCATGGAGGAGACAAAATGCTGCTGATGGGCTCAACAGCAACTCATCGGAATTTCCATATCACTGGACTTCCACCATTATGTGAACAATGTGTTAGTATTGGTCAGACCAAAAGATGTAATGGTGTATGCTTGAGGAATCAACCACGAGCAAGACAACGTTACGAATATCGTTGGTTCTAACTTGATTTGACAATGGCCCACACTCAAATCAAGGTTTGGGCAAGACGATAGGTTCAACAACTGATCTCGAGGACCAGTCGATGAAGAAATCATCTTTCTACAACAAACACACAAACACAAGATATCCCTTTGGAAATGAACTAAGTTAGACAAGCTCTTATCTTCCAACTCTCCAAGTTGTTGTTGTTTAGTTTGACCAACTAGCTCAGGGGTATCCAACACCGATTCTTGGAGAAGGGTTGGTTACAAGAAACCAACTTGATCACGAGCTCAACATAACAGTCAGGGGACAACCTAGTGATACTTCCAAGAAGATAATCAGAAAATCACGAACCATCGATATGTTATTAAGCTCGAGAACAATCTTGCTTTCGAGGCAAGATGACATGATCAAATAAGCAAGGATTGACAAAATCCTAACTCATTGATCGAAGAGTGCACCAGAAATAAGGACTAGGTCGCACGATAAATCTTAGGATGATGATTCAATATCCAACATGCTAAGAGTGAGAGTATTGTCCATTAACTACCAAGCAACGGGGTTGCTAGGAGTATTGATTTTCGCACATCATAGTACACTTGTCGGCATTCCGATTACAATAACATGGGGACCGAGGAATGAATAATGATGGCGAAAGTATCACTGCGTCAAGAATTCATAAGAGGTGGTGCAATTCTCATGACATTCTTGACATAAGAAGGTAATATTTCAGGGTAGAACAAAATCAAAAGCTGGATTGGCATTTTGATCTGCGGAATACAACTACTTTGACTAGTCCAAGAAATGGATGAGGTGCTGGAGTTTGTTTCTCCTAGTCATTCCGGAATAAAATGGCTTGTCGGACCACAAGAATAATAGGCATCGATAACACGAATGCACGACTACTCCTGACTACAAATTGATAGTCGGAGGTCAGAAAACAACTAATGAGGGACAACTCAAAGAACATATGATTTTCCGAGTTATGGATGCATGGATTAGCATGCCGTGGATGCATGGATTAGCATGTCGAAGGAGTTCAACATATTTCTTCCGGATAACCCATGTAGAAAGGTTGAACTGGCAGAGTCACAATATAGAATGGAGAACTCATCGAGAGCACTCCTGTTGTGATCCTTTGATCCAACAAACTTCTGCCATAAGTGGTTCATAGTATTTGGAAGAAGGAAATACCACGGACCTCGAGGACTAATGCAAAGGTTACTAATAACCTAAAGGAACGAGCAAACACTATCAACATGAAGTAAGTAGGGTGAATCTCGGGTTCAAGAACCCAGAAATAGAATACCTACTACTAAGCAGCATCACGGGATGCTTTCGAGAATGGTGGCCAGAATCATCACATCGGAAACACTAATCATGGCTAGATTACTAGGTGCTCCTTAAGACACCTAGGGTCATAATAATAGCTCCAACATATATGTCGAGGCAATAGAGTACCTCAACGCACTAGGTAGTGTGGTTAATCTGGCCCAAAGGAACACCGGGAACATGGAGGAATGATTTGCAAGTGCATCATACTAATTAGAAACCTGGGATGACTCGGACAGCATAACGGCTGTAATTGCTCAAAAAGATTTGAGACATCCTACAAAAATGGTGGCATTACCACTCAACATCACAATATCAAGGTTCCGAGATCAACTGTCAACACACAGAAATAGTAGGAACTGAACTAAGAATTGAATCCATCAATCCTATAAGTCTATGGATTAGTAACATGTCATCCTGATAGATAGATGAGAAGGCCTAGTTCTTAATCCCTATAGAAGAGAAGAGGATGACTCAGATCAGAAGGACATAAGGTATAAGGAGTAAAAAAAGAGCCTTACGTTCCCTCCCACAATCAATTCCCTTATATAACTAAAGCATTTCTAGACTCAACTTCGACCAGTTTGGCTTGGTAATCCTACAGGCAGTCAGGCTCTGATACCAAAGCTGTCAGGACCCCGATCCTAAGTCACACCGGTCTAGCATGTAACACATCAGATCACTTTGCGGCCTCACGCACGGTATTCCCACGGGTGCCACCTTACCTGGCCCGGGACCGTTTGCGCCTTTTGGATCACGTATATGATAGTGTCGCTAGCATCCATATGAAAAAGAACCCGGGCCGACATGACTAGTCATGAACCCAAAGTGGCACTAACTTACGGGGACAGGCATACATGACCCAACCTCGAACGTGTCGGTCATCAGCGTGTGAATCCGAGCTGTAACAACTGGGCTAACAGGACTCCGGGAACCCGGGCTGTAGCAGGCTAGCAGGACTCCGGAAGTCACCGTGTGACATTTCCCTGAAGGGACAGACACAGGAACGAAGTGGGACACATGCCGGCCAGTCTAGGGGCTCCGGAGCAGTAGTAACTGGGCTAGCAAGACTCCGGTAAACCGGGCTGTAGCAGACTACCATGGCTCAGTGGAAGCACCAGACTACATTTCCCCATAAGAGAGGCTACCAAGGATAGACAACTAGGTTGTCGGATCCCACACATACCAAGCATTTCAATCATACACACAATATGCTCGATATGTGTAAATACAACATGGCATCACAGCAAAACTCTACGACTCAAAGTATTTATTCAATAGGCTCCGAGGAGCGAGATATTACAAACATGGGTCTCATGACCCAACATTCAGAGCATACAAGTCAAAGCACAAGCGGAAGCTTAACATGTCTGAGTACAGACATCTACAAATGAAAAAGGCTGAGAAGCCTGACTATCTACCAGATCCTGCCGAGGGCACAAGATCGTAGCTGAGGTATCAAGCTAAATGTCGAAGTCCACGCAGAACTACTAGCGAGACTGAAGTCTCTCATCAAAAACATAAATTAAGCAAACGTGAGTACAAATGTACCCAGCAAGACTTACATCAGAACTAGCTACATATGCATCGGTATCAACAAAGGGGTGGTGGAGTTTGACCGCAGCAAGCCAGCTTTGACTCAGTGGCTATCCTGAACTATGTCTGCAAATAACTCTTTTGTGGTGGCGCACACGAGTCCACATATTCACCATATCAATACACCACTATGGATCCGCTCCCGTCTCCCTACGAGAACGCCATCCATAGCACTCACGCTTATCTTGCACATTTTAGAGTATCCACTTTCACTTGTCTATGAACTGTACAGGCAACCCAGAAGTCCTTTACCGCGGACATGACTATTCGAATAGATCATTTATAACCCTGCAGGGGTGTACTTCTTCACACATGTTTCCACCACTTAGCGTCTGCACACGACATGTGCTCGGCAGACTTCAAGCGAAAGCCGACGTGGGTGTAGACCACGACCTGACTAACCACACAAGTCTCTAGTCCAGGTTTATCGCCTATTCGGGTTCCATCCGCGAGGACATCCGGCCGGGGTTTCGCTCACAGCCCCAAACGATGTGTGCAGGGTTCCCGAGACACCAAACGGGCGACTCGGTACACCGGGCCACGGTGTATCTACCGCATCATAGCCCACCCCTAGGGTCAGCGCTACGCACGACCTCCAACACATATCCTACAAACACCAGAAACTAGTTGCAACTCCTGGACAGAGGACAAGGGCGGTTAATAAGTCGAGCGGGGTCATATTTCAAGGCCCAACGTGTGGTAGTAGCTGTTCATGGATCACAAACACAGAACTCGGTTCTTGAGGACGGCTTGAATGAGACAACCCACCATGTACTCCTACATGGCCTCTCACCGCTACCTTTAGCAAATCGTGTTCACACACTTAGCTCACACACAGTAGGACATGTTCATCACCATTCCAATTCATCCCCGATGAATCAGACCTGACTCAACTCTAAGCAGTAGCAGGCATGACAAACAAGCATGAATGAGTAGGCACATCAGGGCTCAAACAACTCCTACTCATGCTAGTGGGTTTCATCTATTTACTGTGGCAATGAGAGGTCATGCAGAGGAAAAGGGGTTCAACTACCGCAGCATATAACAGATGACTCGTTGTTGTCCTAATGCAGTAAAAGGGAGCAGAAAGAGAGAGAGAGAGTGGGATTGTATCAGAATGAACAAGGAGGTTTTGCTTGCCTGGCACTTCTGAAGATAATATAGCTCTTCATCGGTGTCATCGAACTCATCGTCGGAACACGTCTATCGAGAGGGAACAACCACCGGCAACAGAGAAAGAGCACAATCAATGCAATGCGACAAAATGATCCATGAATATGACATGGCAATATGCTGTGATTTGACCTAATGCAGCTAGTAATGATTTAAATGGAGTTGGTTTGAACACTAAATTCAAATTCAAACTCCACATAAGGCATTTCAAATGCCATTTAATCAAATTGTCGTATACAACAACCTTAAGTTGTTTAAACATGCATGACAATGCCATAAACAGATTCCTCATATTTTTCCGATAATTTTTCATATATAATTTATTACATTCTGAGCTACGGTTGAATTTCTATGATTTTTAGAAGTTTAGGACATTTTCTGAAAATAAATAAATCGTTTAGATTTATTTAAAATCCAGAGAAGACTTTATGACGTCAGGGTGACCTCATCACTACGTCAGCAGGTCAACTGACCTGGTCCAGGTCAAACCTGACCTATCGGGCCCACTGGTCAGTGACAGAGGCGCTAATCCCGCGTTGACCCATGCTTTGACTCGATGCGGGGCCCATTGTGGGTTGTTAGCTGGCAGTGATTAGCACTAATCACTGCCACGTCGGCGCGGCCTGGGATTAGCCGCCGGCGACCTCACAGAGCGGCGGAGGCGCTCGGGATTCGCCGTCCGGCGTCCTCTCGACCCACGGTTTGGCTCTACGGGCTGCTGTGCGTGCGCCGCATCCAGGGAAACACACAAGAGGGGGCGGGGTGGTCGGAGTCGACGGCACCGACGAGCAGAGCGGCGCGGGGGTTCGGACGTCGACGAATTCGATGCCACAGGGAACGGAAGGAGCAACATATGGTCGCTACGGCCCCGTGGTGACGCGCTGAGCGCGGTGATGCGCTCGGTTTCGAGCTCAGGTGGAAGTGGCCTCTGCAGCGAGGAGCTCAGGCGGCGGCGCGTGCGCGCGAGCGCGGTGTGGCAGCTACGGCGTGCAGCAGAGCAAACGGGGAGGGGGAGAAGGAGCAGGAGCTCACGGCGAGTGCAGAGGGCGTCGAAACGGGCTCAGGGAAGGATTGGAGTTGGCGGGGCGGTGAAGTCGATCTCGCCGTCGGGAGGTTGAAGACGAGCCCGGTGAGGACGTTCGGGGGCTTCTGGCAGGGCGTGGCTCGGTCGGGGGGTCGAGCACGAAGTGGCTGAGCTTCTGGGCTGCTCGGGAGGACGAGGAAGAGGCGTTGGCCGCGGTGGTGCTCGTCGGCGGCAGCGGCAGCGCTCGGACCGCGCGAGGGAGAGAGACAAGGGAGGTGAGGACGAGGGAGAGGTCGAGGGGGTCCAGGGGGAGTGCGTGGCGTTCACAGCCGCATCGGGGAAGCGGCGGGAAGCAGGAGGTGGCCTCACGCGTGGACGCGCACGGAGAGCACGCGCCTTCGTCCTCCTGGCAGGGGAGGAAGACGACAGGGGAGGCCAGTGGGTTGGGCCTGCCAGCGCTGGGCCAAGTGGGCGCCAGGTAAGCCACATGTAACCTCTCTCTCTCCTTTTATTTATTTTTTTCTATTTTCTGTCTTTGTTTTTTTGGATTTAGTAAAATACTAAACCACTTTATAAAATCCTGAAATAAATTGTGGGCACATACTAGATTATTCCCAACAGCCCTCAATTATTTGAGAATTATTAGAGCATTTAAAATAATTATAGAATTTAAATGCCCCAATTCAAATACAACATGAGTTAATTCAAAAATCAAGAATGTCCTAGAAATATGTTCATCATTTTTGGCAGAGGTTTTCACCTTAATAAAAAATCATGAACTTTTCTGGAGGGCATTTTGGTTCATTGAAAAGATTTGAATTTGAACCTAGTTGAATTTCATCATGTGCTAGGGTTTGAACATCCCCAATTCAAATTCATTTAAACTCAAACATGATGCATGGATGCAAATGCAACTAATTACAAGCAATACTCTAGGGCTGTGACAATTCCGTAGGCTTCGCAAAGGACCAAGGCCACAAGTCGCTTTGTCGAGCGTTCCAGAAGGAGAAGAGCACCACAACTTAGTGGCATGACAAGTGTTTCCTAACGCCACTCCAACTGTGAACGTCTCTGAGTCTGAAGCCAAAGCTGCTGAAGACATTCCGGTTGCATCAGCCGATGATCAAGAAGAACACCATCAAGAAGAAGAGTGTGCTGCCACACCCCCTACCAACCAAGAAGCTGTTCTCGAGGAGAACGTGTCTATGTCCGACCCTCCAGCTACTCAAGTGGAGGTTAACAATACTGAGGCGGCCACTGTGGGAGTCCAGGATTAGGGGGTCCTCGGATAGCCGGACTATATCCTTTGGACGGACTGTTGGACTATGAAGATACAAGATTGAAGACTTCGTCCCGTGTCCGGATGGGACTCTCCTTTGCGTGGAAGGCAAGCTTGGCAATTCGGACATGTAGATCTCCTCCCTTGTAACCGACTCTGTGTAACCCTAGCCCCCTCCGGTGTCTATATAAACCGGAGGGTTCAGTCCGTAGGACAACAACAATCATAATCATAGGCTAGCTTCTAGGGTTTAGCCTCTACGATCTCGTGGTAGATCAACTCTTGTAATACTCATATCATCAAGATCAATCAAGCAGGATGTAGGGTATTACCTCCATCGAGAGGGCCCGAACCTGGGTAAGCATTGTGTCCCCCGCCTCCTATTACCATCCGCCTTAGACGCACAGTTCGGGACCCCCTACCCGAGATCCGCCGGTTTTGACACCGTCATTGGTGCTTTCATTGAGAGTTCCACTGTGTCGTCATCATAAGGCTTGATGGCTCGTCTCGTTGTCAAGGAAAACATCACCTCCGGGGGAGCCCTGGCTGTAGGCCAAACTCTTCTAGGTGGCTTCGTCATGACCGCCCATTCGGCCGTTGCGCCGATGATGACTTCTCGGGTCATCAAAAACGGCCTCCACGTCGGCTCGGGACTCACCGAGCAGATGGACCCAATGGAGCTCTCTTCCTTGAACGAGCTCTTGGATCGCATCGCCGCCTTGGGAGTCGCTACGGACTATGATCGGATCGGGCTTAAACCCGACCAAAGGGAGATTAACTCTCCGCCGGTCACCCATCAGATAGCGGTGGTGGAGGAGCAACGCAGCGATTCTTCCTCTATCTTGAGGACAAACTATGTCCGGATTCCCGAGCTCTTCGAGCCAGATACCCCTCTATGGGAGGACATGGCCCAAGCTTTGAACCTAGAATCAGACAGCGGGCCAGACCTATTGGGCAACATCCCGGAGCCCGAACTGCCAAGCTCGGAAACTCCTCCGTCCCTGGGTCTCAGATCGGGTCAGGGTTCGGACCTAAATCTACCCACCCGCCCAGATACAAGTGATCTTTCCCACATTACACAAGAGCCCCAAGAGACAGTACATCACTATTGGGCCAGATTCCTCCTTGTAATGAGCAAGGTTAAGGACTGTCGCGAGGAAGACGCAATTTCATTCTTTTGCAAAAATTGCACGGACAAGGGAATCCTCAACGCCATAAGTCGCCGTGACATAGCACACTTCGCTGACTTGGCAGCCATAGTACAGAAGTACTGTGCGATGGAAAGCGCCTGGAAAACCCAAACAAAATTCTGGGATCCCCCGGTTCTCACTAAACCCCCCGTCCGAACTAAAAGGGTGTACTATCGTAAGTCACCTGATCCAATTACAAAGAAACAAAAGCCCACTACAGGGCATGGAACCGTATTGGAGGGATGGCTCAATGGGCCATGCAAAATTCACAGTACAGCGGATACCATGCCAACACATAGCCTTAGAGCATGTTGGGTACTCCGGCAGGTGGCCAAGAGTGGCGAGGATATCCTTACCGACAATGCAACAGAGCACCATCCCGTGGAAAATAACAATACGGTATTGACAGTCTTCGAGACCTTCACCTCAAATAACAGGCGTAAGCGAGCACTCCGCAGCCTTGCCGAAGTCTGCCGCATGGCAGCAATAAATCCATGGAGCGATACGGCTATAACCTTCAATGCCAATGACGAACCTAAATTCCGAACAGCCCGAGCACCAGCCGCCTTGGTCCTTAGTCCAATTGTGGACGGCTTCCGGCTTACTAAAGTGCTCATGTACGGTGGCAGCGGATTAAACCTCATCTATGAGGAGACTCTTCGAAAAATGGAAATAGACAAGAGACGCATTGAGCAAAGCAGCACGGCCTTCAGAGGAATCATCCCTAGTCGGGAGGCACGATGTGCAGGAAAAATAACACTAGATGTGGTATTCGGCACGCCGGAGAATTATAGGTCCGAAGAAATCACATTCCAAGTGGCCCCATTCAGTAGCGGATACCACGCCCTTCTAGGGCGGGAGGCATTCACGATCTTTCAAGCTATACCCCATTACGGGCACATGAAGCTCAAAATGCCCGGGCCCAATGGAATCATCACTCTAGCTAGTGATCTGGACATAGCACTCCGCGCCGAAAACAAAACCGCCACACTAGCCCTCGAGGTGTTATCCGAAACCCTTGCGGCCAAAGAACTAACTGCGTTGCGCTCCACAGTAGACAGGGACGACGTGATACTCGACAAAAGACCCACGTCCACCTCTTTTAAACCAGCGGACGAAATAGTCAAATTCCAGGTCCACCCAACGGACCCTACAAAAACAACATCCATCGGGGCACAGCTGGACCCCACAACAAATGCCCACTACAACAAGAACCCCCTATACCAACGTATGTCTAGCACCGATATAACAGGATGTGTTGTTTTACACGGGGAAAAAAGGTATGATGCCTTGTTTCCCACTTTCCCCAATTTAGCGCTAACCTCCCCGTGCCCACACCTCCACCTCTTGCGCACGAAGCGTTTTCCTGTTCCCCCGTCGTTTTGGCCTTCAGCCTAAGCGAGAGATGCACCTACAACAGCTAGGGTTCCAACCACCACCGTCCTTGGCCCTCGACCGCCTCCCCTGTTCCCTCAGTATGTTCAAGAGCCTCCGCCAAGCCCTCCTCCCTCACCACTCTCTCCGCGCGTCGGGGACGCACTCGACGTCGTCGCGCCTCCTCCTCGCGTTGGGAAACGCGTCGCCGCCGTCGTTTCATCCGCATGGCCGGCGATGCAGACGCCGGCGTTGTTCATCCACAATCCACACAGCCAGGAACGACGCAAGCACTGACGCCCCCGTCTTCCTCACACTGCAGTAGTTCAGCCGGTCCTATTCTGCCTCCCCGCATCTGTACTTGTATTATGTAAAAGTAATATTCCCCGTTGTCCTCGCCCATCCTTGTTTTTCCTTGCCGGTCGCATCTTACAAGTTACAACACCAATGGACTGCATGCTTGTTGATGATTTTCCCTGCCTGCGTAGCTGCACATGCTGATTTCAAACCTACTAAGATTTCCTATTTTACGTGCATCACTGAAGGGAACCGTTTAACTGACACATAAGTTTCTTGTTGAAATAAATGCAGGATTCTTCTACCCAAACGTCGAACAAGAGATGATTTCTGCAGAGAGACAACAAGTTCAGAACCTTTATGGTATTTTGCTTAGTGTGTCCCCTGCTCTCTCTCTCTCTCATTACGTAAATATTGTGCTCATGTTTTTGTGTATCATGCATGTTGTTAAGGAAATTACCATAATTTCGTGGTCAACCAAAAAGGCATCTAATCTTCATCCCTTGATCTCCCAGCTAGAGTTGGGGTAACCAATTCTTAGTTTTTAATTCATGATGGTTCTAATTCACTTACATTCAAGCCTCATAATGCTACTTTTAAGCCTCATAACAATCAGTAAAGTGTAAGACAAAAACCATGTAGAAAAGCAAGTTCAACAACCTTTTTCACCAAGCTTATACCTGAATGGGCTGATGCATGTAGATATGATATGTAATTTTAGTAAGACGGGAACATGAAGATTGATGTTTCAAGTGATGATAATGCATAGGGACTGGAGGCGTGGTTTGAGGTGGCAGTTAACCGTGCAATTTTCATGAAGAATGATTGCGTACATTTTTACTCAATACTCGTTTCTTGTGATGCATTAGGTTTTAGTTTTCTTGCTGCTATGTGTGTGGATCAATCCTTACTCTTTTTTCATAATGCTTGTGGTATGAGTCCTTATCTCTGCTTGGGGTGACGCTGCAAGATCGGACGGAAACCAGACTTCTTATGGTAGGCTCAGTCTCGTATGTTCTTTTACCCTGCAGCTAATCAATTATTCTGTGATGTCCTCTCTTGTATTCTAATTATGGCATGCTCTTGTTTATACTAATTAGATCAAGCACTCCTTCAAGGTCAAGTCAGGGGCTCAGGGTAGACAGTTCATAGTTTTCTTGCTGTTTCGTCTTTCTGTTTGTTAGTTCATTATGCACGTCTTCTTTCTATGCATGTGTTGATAACTCCAGTTGTTCCAATCTGATGATGCTTTTTCTCGTGTTGTTGCTTCTGCAGGTTCTGAGAATTTTACATGGATCAGGAAATTCTAATGTTTGACTTTGTAGTACTCAGGTAACAATGACGTTTTGTGTAATGTAGATTATTTAAAGATTTTTGATTTGATGGCACTGAGATTCTCCTAACACACCATAGCAAGCATGACTAATAAATCGTCCCAAGAATGGGTAGTACGGGAGTGATGTGCCCCAAAGCTAATTAGTGCAGAGACCATTGGAGAATAGAAATATTGAATTATGTATAGTTGGTATAACTGGTCACCTAGAATACTTATCACTTAGTCGGTTGCTGGGCTCATCTCACTATTACTATTAATATAATTTTGGATAATTTTTGGTAGTAAATACAAGCTGATGGTTGTTCACAATGAATAGCCACATACGATTGGTCAAAGGTACTTGGTGTTTTAATAAGGAGATTTTTATCTGAACGAGCCATGGGTATTCAGAACATGTGCATGACAATGAAGAGAGAAATAGAATGTCCTCGGTTTACAAAGTAAGGGTGAAGACCCGGAGTCTCTGTGTTTGTACTTCATAGCATGGCAATGACCCTTTCGCTAGTGCATATTTTGTTATTTCTTTACAGAGCGATGCTACTGATGTTGCAAGTATCTGCACTTTCCACTTCTGCATTTTGGTCTTTTTTATAAAAAATAGACTGGAACATATAACTATATAATAATAGTTCATATAGTTTTGAATTGATGCGAGATGCAAAAAAATCAGTACATGGATATAGGGCATAATCATGTTATTTAATAATTGTTGTAGATGTTTTTATAATTAGATTATTAATTATCCCACCTCTGTGTACAAATCTATGTCTTGGTAAAAAAACATTTTTACAGTGCTGCTTTAAATTTTACTTCTCTATTAATCTAATTTACTTTACTGTAATCGCTTGCCTCATATTGTTATTTTGTAGATTACCAAGATAAATTGAGGATGCATGACTCATATTTTGATTGCAAGGCCAAGAAGATTTTGATTCCGAGGCAAATAGTTAGGCTACAAGTCAATTAGAATGTAACTTTTAGTATCAATGTTTCAAACATTATAGTTGATGGCAAGGTCAATAATTGGCCTACTACTAGATAGTTTCACCTCTTGTAATCTTTGGACCATGTTCTTTGTAATGCCACATATTTGATTTAATATATGAGACTGGATTGTTTATTATATTGCGGCTCCTATGCACTATTGGTGTTGAACTAATAATTTTGGATGCAATATATGAAAATCATTAATTGTTCATGCTATCTAGCAAAACTTCTAGAATCCTGTTGTGTAGGGTCACCACCAACACATATGTAGTGTTGTTGGGCCCTAGCCTTATATGTTGCTATCTAACAACGCTTCTACATGTTGTTTACCAACGCACGTATATACGTTGTTGTAGATCCTTCCAACGCCACCAACGGCAACGCATACTAATTCGTTGGTGTAGACCTTAGCAACACATATATGGACATACGACAACGCATTGATGCGTTGTTAAAGGGGGGTTCCTGTTGTAGTGGCCACATTGCGGGAGTTCTTGCGCGAAAATTGGGACATATTCGCCTGGCATCCTTCAGATATGCCAGGAATCCCACGCAGGCTGGCCGAGCACAGCCTTAACATTCTAAAGGGGTTTAAGCCGGTCAAGCAGACTCTCCGCCGTTTCTCCGAGCCTAAGCGACAAGCCATGGGAGAAGAGCTAGCCAAGTTACTTGAGGCCGGATTCATCAGAGAAATAAAACATCCGGACTGGCTAGCAAACCTGGTGATGGTACCAAAGAAGGACAAATCCTGGCGCCTATGTGTCGATTTCAAGGACCTTAACAAGGCTTGCCCCAAGGATCCCTTCCCCCTCCCCCGCATGGACCAAATTATCGACGCTACCGCAGGACACGATTCGTTGTGTTTCCTCGACGCATACTCCAGATACCATCAAATTAAGATGGCGGAGTCCGATCAAGCCGCAACGGCATTTATCACCCCATACGGCCCATTCTGTTTTAACACCATGCCTTTCGGGCTCAAAAACGCCGGTGCAACCTATCAACGCATGATTCAGACATGCTTTGAAACACAGATCGGCAAAACAGTGGAGGCATACGTAGACGATGTGGTCATTAAAACCAGACACATTGAATCCTTAATAGACGACTTGAGGCTCACGTTCGACAATCTCCGAACATACGACATCAAGCTCAATCCGGAAAAATGCGTCTTTGGCGTGCCCGCCGGAAAGCTCTTAGGCTTCATCCTCTCCAATAGAGGAATTGAAGCAAATCCGGCTAAAATCCGAGCTCTATCACAGTTGGCTATCCCAACAGACCTCAAGAAAATCCAGAAACTAACTGGATGCGTGGCTGCCTTAAGTCGCTTTATCTCCCGATTAGGAGAAAAGGCACTACCTCTTTATCGCCTTCTTCGATGCACCGAACACTTCGAGTGGACGGATGCGGCCACGGCCGAATTGGAGGAAATAAAAGCTGTTTTGGCCACCAACCCAATCTTGGCCGCGCCAAATGTCGGCGAACCAATGCAGTTATATATAGCGGCAACACACCAAGTTGTAAGCGCAGTGCTCGTCGTCGAATGAGAGACGGACGGACATTAGTTCCCGCTTCAAAAGCCGGTATACTATGTATCCACTGTCCTCACTCCATGCAAATCACGGTACCCACATTATCAAAAGATAGCATACGCGGTCTTCATGGCATCCCGGAAACTACGACACTACTTTCAAGAGTGTTCAATTACGGTGGCCTCTGAAGTATCACTCAACGACATAATAAACAACCGCGATGCCACGGGCCGGATTTCTAAATGGGCTATTGAGCTCCTCCCGTTCGACATAATATACAAACTACGGCGAGCCATTAAGTCACAAGTACTGGCAGATTTCGTCGCCGAATGGACAGAAGCCGAACTCCCTAAAGAGTACGGCGCGTACTCCAATTGGATCATGCACTTTGACGGCTCTAAAATGCTGGCTGGTCTGGGGGCTGGTGTCGTCTTTACATCCCCCACCGGGGATACAGTCCAATACGTACTCCAAATACTATACACAGACTCCAACAACGCAGCAGAATATGAGGCCCTGTTACATGGTCTCCGGATGGCAGTCTCCATGCACTACAAAAAAAGACACATCCGTGACATTTTGGGCCGAATGAATTTTTTTCTGTCATACATATGACACTTCTATGACGATAATTGTGACAAAACCCGGTATCATCATAGATGTGGTGGGCTCCTACTTCTATGACAAAAAATTATGACAGAAAATGGGCTTTTCGTCCTAGGCGGGCCGGAGACGCAGCTGCATGACATTCTTTGGGCCGTCCATGACGGAAAAAACCGTGGTAGAAGCGAGGGCGAGGAAAATTTCGGGGAGTTCCCGGTTACGGTGGGAGGTCAGGGGCCGAGCGATGCGCGTTTCTCTCATACACGTACGTGCGTGTGTGCGAGGCGTTGGCTCTAACTGAACCCGAGCAAGGCGTTGGGCTCTAACTGAACCCGAGCGATTGCACTGCAGGCTACGCATTACTGAACCCGAGCGATCGATCGCTGGCTATTAACTGAACCCGATCGAGCGATACCTTCGCTACTGCTGCTAACTGAAGCCGGTCGATGCTGCCTCTGGATGAACAGTGAGCGTTGCTGGGGGGGTTTGGATGAACAGTTCCCGGTGGGGGTGGATGAACAGGACCCCGTGGTGTTGCCTCTGGATGAACAGGACCCCGATCGATCGAGCCGGTTGGGGCTGGATGAACAGGACCCCGTGGAGGGCAGGATGAACAGGACCACCCCGTGGAGGGCAGAATGAACAGTAGACGGTGGAGGGCTGGATGAACAGTAGCCCGTGGAGGGGTGGTTGAACAGGAGCCCGTGGAGAGGGCTGGTTGAACAGTAGCCGGTGGAGTAGCGCGTGGTGGAGGCTGGATGAACAGGAGCCCGTGGATGAACAGTCGCAGGTGGAGGCTACAGGAGGTCGACGGTGGATGAACAGTAACCCGTGGAGGCTGGAGGGGGTCGACGGTGGAGATGAACAGTATCCCGTGGAGTCCCGTTTTGCGGTACGCCACACCCCTCCCGATGAACAGGACCCCCGTTTCGACCGTAGCGCTCCAACACAAGTCCGTTTCCTCCGTTTTGCGGTACGCCACACCTCTCCCGATCAACAGGACCCCCGTTTCGACCGTAGGATGTCCGTTTCCTTCGTTTTGCGGTACGCCAGATCCCTCCCGATGAACAGGATCCCGTTTCAAATGTGGCCGGTCGAACACAAGGCTGTTTCCTCCGTTCTGCGGTACGCCATGCCTCGTTTCCATCGGTTGTTCCGTCCAAGCCCTCCTGATGAACACGACGATGCCTTCCGTTCCGACCCAGCCGGTTGGCTCCCCATGAACACGGCGACGATGCTGTTTCTTTGTTCCGACCCAGCCATGTACACGAGCCCTGGCCGTACGTATGCGCGAGTAGGCGTTCGAGACCCTGCCCGTATGTACGTATGTGGCCGTATTTTCTTTCTTGCACACTGGCCGCTGTACGTACGTGTACATGCTACGTGCGTGCCTCTACTACGACACGTGCGCGCCTCTACATCCACCAGTATATATGTACGTACACGTTCGCGACCAGAATGACAACGCTACGTACGCTTCGACCAGGTGGGTCTCGACTGTCAGGCACTTCCTTGCCTGCGAAGATGTAGCTGGTGGGTCCCAGCAGTCAGGGGGGCGAATCGTTTTTTTTTGCCCGGACGCACTTCCTTGCGTGTGAAGATGTAGCTGGTGGGTCCCAGCAGTCAGGGGGAAACGTTTTTTTTCGCGAAATACAGTGGCCCGTCCGGTGGGTCCCAGCTGTCAGGTGGAAGAATCATTATTTTCCGCGTAATAAGGAGGCACTTCCTTGCTGCGGCCGTGGACCCAGCTGCCAGCCTCTCCACGTACAGTCCACGTCCGATGGAAGTCGTTCCTTGACCACGTTGACCACGCCGCCCTGAGAGCACCAGGGCGGTGGATGACGGCGAGGCCTAGGAAGGGGACGACGGGGAGCCGGGGAAGACGCGGCAGTGGAAGCCCGCGCGGAGAGGAGTACGAGGGTTCACTGGTTCGGCTGCGGTGTGAGGTTACCGTCGCCGCAGGGCCTGGCCAGCGGTGGGAATAGTAGGGGCGGTGAGGCCTCCGCGGCAGCACAGCCGGCCACGGGAGGCAGGAGCATGCGGCACGACCGGCGCTGCTTTGGGCGGCTGGAGCAAGAAGACCAGAGGTTGAAGAAGCACTACGGCCGTTGGATGGACATCGTACGGTCACTGGAGCTAGAATCGTTCATATTGACTAAAGTTGACAAAGGCCCCCGTCCCAGTCAACTTAGTAGGCCCACAAGTCAGCCTCCCACCATGGTGGGTCCCAGCTAGCAGGGGGAGTATTCATTTTTTTTGTGCGTAATAAGGAGGCACTTCCTTGCGTGCGAAGATATAGCTGGTGGGTCCGAGCTGTCAGCGGTGGTAACTTTTTTCGTGAAATACAGAGGCCCTTTCGGTGGGTCCCTGATGTCAGGTGGAGGAATCATTATTTTGCGCGTAATAAGGAGGCATTTCGTTGCGTGCGGCCGTGGACCCAGCTGTCGGCCTCTCCACGTACAGTCCACTTCAAATGCATGTCGGTCGTTGACTACATTGACCAGGCCGCGCCGAGAGCACCAGGGCGGTGGACGATGGCGAGGCCTAGGAAGGGAACGACACGGAGGCAGGGAAGACTCGGCAGTTTTTTCCCACGCGGAGGGGAGTACGACTGTACGAGGGTTTACTGGTTCGTCTGCCGTCGCCGGAGAATAATAGCAGGTGTGGGTGAGTAGAGGGATGGCTAGGCCAGCGATGGGAGTACGGTGGGGCGGTGAGGCCTGCGCGGCAGCAGAGCTGACCGCGGGGAGGAGGGAGCAGGCAGTCCCGCCGGCGCTTGTTTGAGCGGCTGGAGCAGGAAGAGCAGAGATTGAAGAAGCACGACGGCCGTTGGATGGCCATCCAACAGTCACTCCTTGTACGTCAACCTTTTTTTTAGGAAAGCCTCAAATCTGTGGAAAACAGCATACAACTCATCTGCCATTATTTCTAATAATTTACAGCCCATTTGCTAATTATTAAGGTTTTTTTGGAGCCCATATTCTTTTTGTTAGCATTAGAGCCCATATTGTGGCCACGGTTAAAAAATTATACGAAATTTTGCATATTTCGGTGCGGTCCGAACTGTTTTTAATCCCGAAATTTCGAATCAAATTCAAACTGATTTCAAAAAGAAATGTATATCAATATAAATCCAACAAGTTCTCCACGCATAAAAATTAATGTAATTTAAAATCTCGAAATGAAAAAAAAGATTTTTGAAACTAATTGCTGGTTTGATGTGTTTTAAAAATGTACAGCCCATTTCTCATTACTGATGGGCCATTTTCTCGGCCAGCCAAATGAAAGCTCTCCTTGTCTTGAAAGATTTGCAGCCCAACAGGCCTGACAAAGCGACTTACTTGGCAAATCACAAAAAAACTGGGCTGTGGCCGTGGACCCAGCTGTCATCCTCTCCATGTACAGTACTCTTTCGATGGAAGTCGTTCCTTGACCACGTTGACCACGCCGCGCGAAGAGCACCACGGCGGTGGACGACGGCGAGGCCTAGGAAGGGGACGATGGGGAGCCGGGGAAGACGCGGCAGTGGAAGCCCGCGCGGAGAGGAGTACGAGGGTTCACTGATTCGGCTGCGGTGTGAGGCTCCCGTCGCCGCAGGGCCTGGCCAGCGGTGGGAATAGTAGGGGGCGGTGAGGCCTCCGCGACAGCACAACCGGCCACGGGAGGCAGGAGCATGCGGCACGACCGGCGCTGCTTTGGGCGGCTGGAGCAAGAAGACCAGAGGTTGAAGAAGCACTACGGCCGTTGGATGGACATCGTACGGTCACTGGAGCTAGAATCGTTCATATTGACTAAAGTTGACAAAGGCCCCCGTCCCAGTCAACTTAGTAGGCCCACAACTCAGCCTCCCACCATGGTGGGTCCCAGCTAGCAGGGGGAGTATTCATTTTTTTTGTGCGTAATAAGGAGGCACTTCCAGTGGGTCCGAGCTGACAGCGGGGGGAACGTTTATTTCGCGAAATACGCTGGCCCGTCCGATGGGTCCCAGCAGTCAGGGGGGAAACGTTTTTTTCGCGAAATAAGGTGGCCCGTCCGGTGGGTCCCTGCTGTCAGGTGGTGGAATAATTATTTTGCGCGTAATAAGGAGGCACTTCCTTGCGGCCGTCTGGACCCAGCTGTCAGCCTCTCCACGTACAGTACTCTTCTGATGGAAGTCGGTCGTTGACCACGTTGACCGTGCCGCGCTGAGAGCACCAGGGCGGTGGTCTGGACGACGGCGAGGCCTAGGAAGGGGACGATGCGGAGCCGGGGAAGATGCAGCAGTGGAAGCCCGCGCGGAGAGGAGTACGAGGGTTCACTGGTTCGGCTGCGGTGTGAGGCTGCCATCGCCGCAGAATAACAGGGGGTGTGGGTGAGTAGAGGGGTGGCCTGGCCAGCGGTGGGAGTAGTACGGGGCGGTGAGGCCTCCGCGGCCTCACAGCCGGCCACGGGAGGCAGGAGCACGCGACACGACCGGCGCTGCTTTGGGCGGCTGGAGCAAGAAGACCAGAGGTTGAAGAAGCACTACGGCCGTTGGATGGACATCGTACGATCACTGCAACTAGAATCGTTTATATTGACTAAGTTGACAAAGCCCTTGGTACGCGTCAACTTAGTAGGCCCACAGCTCGGATTTGGCAGAGAACATATAGCCCATTTGCGATTTGTAAGAATGTACATCCCATTTATTTATTCTAATGGAATTTACTACAGCCCATTTACAGTTTGTTAAAGTACAGCCCAACTTCTAGCTAGGACAATGATTAATAATTTCAAACAACCGCTGAAAACAGAATTCAAAAAAAATTCCCACATTTGGTTGGGATTCGAAATATTTTTATCTAAAATTTCTAGTCAGGTTAAATATAATTTCAAAATAAAGTTGTATTACGTTAAAATCCAACGAAATATTGCGCGCGCAACAAGTAATGAAATTAAAATTTTCAAATTCCAAAAATAATATATTTTTCAAACTAATTACGTGTTTGGTGCATAGTAACTGTCCAGTTATTATAATTACATCCCATTTATTATTTCTTAAAGTCCATTTTCTTGTTAAGCCTAATGCATAGCTCCTAGGAAAGTTTGCAGCCCAGCGGGGCGGAGAATAACAAGTTGAGCCGGATATTGTGTACAACTGTCGGCCCAGTTGCATTGCTGATGTTGAAAAAAAGGCCTGTGTAGTACAGTACAACCTAACATGGTTACTCAGCCCACATTCAGCGACGCCGGAAAGGCCCAAACAAGGCTTCTGTACAACTTTTTGAAGTCACTGAGCTGAATTAATAACTTAAGAAAAAAGTTAGATTACAGTGGAACCTAATTAAAAGTTGTCACGAGCAAATAAATAATTCAACGGGTTCCACTTGTGTGTGTGCGCGAGCGTGTGTGTGTGTGTGTGCGTGTGTGTGTGTGTGTGAGAGAGAGAGAGAGATAGATAGAGAGAGAGAGAGACCCATCGGTCGATGCTCGTAAATACATCTTTCAGCCATATGCATTGCTGATGCTCAGTAAAAACTTATATAGTTGACACAATCATATAGAACATCATAGCACACTAAACTTGCATACAAAAATTTCACGCAGGCGGCACAATAAGGATGGAAGCAGTGGATCGCTACGGGAAGGGCTATGTTGAAACCAACGAAGTCGTACATAACGGTTCATTGTCTTTATCAATGACGGGGAAATATCTTGAATGTTGTGCAAAGAAAACAGACAGACAACACAATAAGTTCTGCTAGCACATTAAGTTGACGTACAGCCATTTCTAAAAAAAGTTCAGGTACAAAATTAGAACATGTCACAATCAAATGTACTGGCATATCAGTGCTTCACATCCATAGCTCGGATTTAACTAGTATCTGACAAGATTCAGTTGTTACCTCAAATTAGAGCACATCCAAGCAGCCAGCCCTGCCTCTTCTCCCAAAGAAGCAGCGGCCTCCGCCGCGCGATGGAGTAGGCCCTGTGCCATCCATCGTTCCGAGCAACACGGGGAAAGTCTGACGTTGACTCCTGTAATGTACGTCGTCGACGGACCCTGGCACCAGCGGTGGCGGCAGGACTTCGATTGATGGATTGACCACTTCTTCGACATGCACGAACACTCGATACAGGTACATCCCTAACGTGGTCCGCGGCGGCCTTGGTGGCGACGAATAGTACAACCCCGGTTCCTGCACCGGTATCTCAACACCAATCACCTTCGGTATGGTGGACGGCTTCTTCATCCATGCCATAACCGTCAAAGCCCAGCTGTCTGGAGGAACAAACATACTTACGAGCTCACCTCCAAGGTCGTTGATAAGCTCGTTCATGGACACGCTGTTCCAAGCACGTCGAGGCATGCCGTGGAAGGTAAGTTTTGTTAAAAACTCAAGCTTAGAGGGCACCGAGCCCCATCCTGGGTGCCACCGATCAAAGCTCACCAGCGCACCATCGTAGAACAAACGCCGGGAAGATTCAAACACACGACTGCAGTCGAAAGTTGTCCAGAACCTGACGGAGAAATCAGCCGGTGGCGGACAGACTTCGACGAGCAAGTCACTTATTTGGATGTCGTGCGCAATGCCAAGAGCTTTGACAAGGCGTCCGGCGAGACGGGAGGCCGGTCGCCGTTGATGGTTACCATCAGCACTTTGCCGGCAAACTGGTCGTCAAGCGCCGCCATGCCACTGTTGAGCGACAACACGCAGCGACTGAAGGCAGGACGGACCTCAGGATCTCCGCCTCGGAGATCCGCGTTGACCGGCGACATGATAGTGCGTTGAGTACAGGGAGTACAGGAGGGGGATTTGGGGGAACTGGAGTAGGAATCGAGATTCCAGAGGTGGGGGAGGGGCGGGAGACTGGGGATGAAAAGGTAGCATGAATTTCGAGCACGCGCCAATATGCTCTCGGCGCGCAAGCGCACGAAAACACCGGTGGCGCCCACATGTCGGCCTAAGAGTCCTTATTCTTTCTATTTTGGAGAGCCCGGCCTTTTTTCAGGATTTTTTGAGAGCCCGGCCTGAGAGTCATAATTGACCTGTTTGGCATTGCGTTACTACTCGGCCCATATTCAACGATACCTCACTGGCCCAAACAAGTGTACATCATCGAAAAGACACTGAGCTCAAATTATATAACTTGAAAAAAGGAAATATACTCTGAACACTGGAGAATGGTGATGCCCTCATTTAGCCCACCAGTAGTTCGAGACAATAAACAGTTCGAAACAACGATATATACAACATTCAAACACTGACTAGTGACTACTACTGACATAAACAACAAGACATGATAGTTCATAAGAAGTCTTGCTACACCACCAAAACGCACCCATCTGCAGCGCTCAAACTCTCGTGATCCAGATGAGAATGACATTGTAAACAGAAGCAACTATTACATAGTAAGAGTGACATAGACGAGGATGACCAAATGACAAGGAATATGCATAACAAAAGAAAGAACTACCCATCCAGAACCAGCAGCAAAGACAACAAAGTCATTCGAAGAGATGATCCAACACCATCATAATTTGCAACCCCACTTCAGCGACCAGTGATCCGGAGACACCAGTACTCCACCCTTTCGATGCAACAACCCAATTACCTATCAACCTGAAGGCTTGAACCACATCACTGCCTGTCGTAATTAAGACATCCAAGGATCAAAGTTAATCCGGATGCCTTTGTCATTCTCACCTTCTTTTGGCTGCAGGCTGTATCGTTGACAATCAGGGGAGTTTGCTCCCGAACTCCTAGGGCTCGCCGTGTAGACACAATTTTCCGTAGCAAACAGAGCCTCTCTACCATCAAGGTCCTTGCCAATGGTGATCTCCTGGTTAATCAGATAATTGAGTCCGAGAAACAGAGAGTGTGAACCAAGGCTGTTTACCCGCCTCCAACTAAAAAATCCTAAAGGCCCCAACAAGCTGGTATCCTGCTCATAGATGTAACAGCCACTGTCCGGATACTCACGTATTACACGGTGCTTGTATACAGTGGAGTTTTTGCAATATAACTTTTCCGGCTCATGTGTGTGAATGATCATCAGTCTTTTGCCATCGTCTGATCGAGCGAGGAACCAGTTGTGCTTCCCTGTTTTTGGCAAAGGTGGTGTGATTACAAAGGGCAGTAACTGTAGGGACACTGCATCATATCAAAAAGGACAGGCATTGTTAATGTAAGATCAGCATTGTGCAGAGTATGAGTAGGATAATGCAAGAAACAGCATTGACATGTCCCTGTTGGAACTGGGAGGAAAATACAGGGAAATGTATACTGGGTTCGAAAATATAGAAGTGCCATGCATGGTTATACTCATGTTATCTCGCAATCGATTCTTCACAGGAAACTACCATGTCATGCATGTTATGTACTCCCTCCGTTCCCAAATATTTGTCTTTCTAGGCATTTCGAATAGACACAACATACGGATGTATGTAGACATATTTTAGAGTGTAGATTCACTCATTTTGCTCCGTATGTAGTCACTTGTTAAAATCTCTAGAAAGAAAAATATTTGGGAACGGAGGGAGTAATCATGTTCTGTCCTCACAAACAAATTCTTCAAGGTAACTAACAAACCATGCATTGTTATATACTCGTGTTCTGTGGGCAAAATTTTTGTGAGGATATTATTCTAGCCATTGATTGCTGAAGGGCGAATATAGGTATGTACACATGGTAAGCATTGCAGGATTTCACTACTTCCAAATATAGAGTTCTCCATATGCACATTTACTTCCCTAATGTATGGTTAGATGAAACCAACAGTGTGGTGCATGTTTCTACATCATGAAAATGAGGAAACTAACATGGCCATTGATACACACTCATATTTAGTAGTAGTATATAGATTACTGTAAAATAAGGATAATATCCATATATTCCTAACCGTTTGATTATTTCATGGGAGGTCTAGAAGTTCACGAGCACCAACTTTTTACCGTCTTCTCTGAAGGCAGCCATCCAGTGGGAGTTCATGCCAACCCAGTACATACCTGCCAAGAAGTTTCGGGCGATGGTGATCGGATCGATGTCGAGGGAAATGATGTACGGCGACCCACTACATACCTGCAAAGAAGTTTCGGCTAATGGAGATCGGATTGAAGTCGTGGGGCATCATGCACGCCTCCGTATCATGGTGAGCCAATCTCGCAAGACCAGATAGCAGCAAGCAGGGTGTCTTGAAAAGCTTAGGCCTCGCTTCAACGATGGCCGTGTGCATGTCCCTCGAGCATGTAGCCAGCCGCAGGGCGCTCAACATATCCATACACGAACAACAGAGGTCGAGGATGTCACAGGGGAGATTGCTCCAATCGCAGCTCATATGGATGCTGCGCGGTTCGCGTTCGGCCATGGTGGAGTTTGGAAGGGGGCTTGATTTACGGGGGAGAAGGATGTCGGTGCTGGAGCGGCTAGCGAGGGAATAGTAGTACTGGGGAGGCGAGTGAGGCGACGGTACACGGGGGCACAGTGAGATGGATACGGAGACGGAGACGGAGACGGAGATGGAGTGGTGCTATGAGAGCGGAGAGGGAGACGAGGCGAGGCGCCAATGTGCTGTACAGCGGCGGTGATAGACTGCACAGTGCATAGGGTGAGGCTGACTTTGGTAACCCGAACACGCCGCCTGGACTAGTGTCAGGCGCAGGGTGTTGTCACTTCACTGTGAGGACCGGATGAATAGTATTTTGACCATCAAGTGTACCAGAGTTGTACTACTACTACTACTACTACTACTACTACTACTACTACTAGTAGGAACATGAGTACTCCAGTATTGTATAGCGGAAATAGGTCTCCTGTGCTAGCATGCCTGTTCACTTCATCGTTCAGGTATCATCCATATTGCGAGCAGAACCAAATTCTCGTGCATGCCCAATCAACGCCCTGCCGCGATGCATGCAGTGGTTGTTCTGGTGCATCAAGGACGGCATGGAGATCGTTCCACACTTGAGAACAGGAAAAATGGAAAGGTAGAACGCGACAGCAGAGGAAGAGAACGCTGGCTAACGGGGCTAGGAGGGGATCGAGCAGGAAGTTAATGCTCCACGCCTAAAGGTTTTGGGAAAACCTGATTTTCATAAGGTGACTTATACTCACCTAAACGGAGGGAGTATTCCTTAACCAGAGAATGTTGTGTCTCCCACTCACGCGCTCCAAAAAAACTACGACACATTTTTTTATCTGTTTGCATAGGTCCCACCTATCAGGAAGGATGGGCACGTACACGAACAGGTACGACTCATCAGTCTACCCGCATAGCCTTTTCGTTTAGTCTACCTAGCCGTCTAATCAACTGCCTGCACGCCACTTCTCCCATTTACTTCTCCATCGGGAACCGATTCTCCTCCCCTTCGTCTTCATTTGCATCCAAACCCCACTGCGTTCACATTGTTTTAACCTCTTTAAATAATCATCTACTACTTCAGTTAGACTAGCCATCTAATCCTAATTCTCCAAACCATAGCCCTCCGTTCCAGCGGTTCCAAATGGCGAAAGAGATCGAGATGCAGGTTTTTAGCGTCCAACATGTCCTCATCGAAGGCTCGATGCGCATAGTTGCCACCATCACCGTCCACCCAAGGGTTGTTCGGCAGTGGATCAACAATGTATCCAACTCCCTTGAAAAGGTAGAGACGAGGGTCATCAGTCTCGACGCAGAGTACACGGAGCGTGCCCCTGGGAAGATCCAGCGCGCCGCCGTCCTTCAGCTGTGCCTCGAAGATGATGTTTTGGTGTACCACATCATACACTCGCCCTCCATACCAGGTGAGCTTCACGATTTCTTGTCTCGGGAGGACGTATACTTCTGTGGGGCAGCCATCGAAGGGGACAAACAGAAGCTGGAGCCGTACAACCCTGATTTGAAAAGCATCGCTGACCTACAAACCAGAATCAAAATTCCTGTAGAAGATTGTGATAAACAGACACCATCCCTATTCGACGTAGCAAATTTTGTGCTCGGTACAAATCATCAGAAGGGTGACGAGACGGTGGCATTAAGGTCGTCTGGATGGGAGAATTATCCCTTGACGTACGAGCGGATAAAATATGCTGCCCTCGATGCCCGTGTGAGTTTCGAGATAGCTGCAAGGTCCAAAGAGCTTGTTGCGAAGCCGTCTCCCATAGAGAATGAGAACAAGAAGAAGAAGAAGAAGAAGAAGAAGAAGAAGAAGAAGAAGAAGAAGAAGAAGAAGAAGAAGAAGAAAAGGCTGCACCAGCAGGAGGGCATTATGGATGGATGAACTATTTCCTCTCTTGTAAAAAAATTATTCCCTCTCGGTGTATATTGATATAGATGGACTATTTCGATGGTGTGCATGTCTTTAGAACAGAGTAGTAGCGTGGGTCCGCTTGACTATAAGGAACTATTTATCCGCATATATAGCTTTCTCTGCTACTCCTTCCAGTGATCGGTATGCAGTGCATGTGTCCGTAGACATGACAGCTTGTCCATGGAAGTTCAACTACGGCGACCATCACGTTTCATCTTGCGATTCCCACGACGCCTCTCCAACCCACGGCACCACGCCCCCCGACGTGCGCCTCACCCCTCTCGGCCGCACCGCCCCTCTGCCTTTGTGTGCATGACATGTGGGCCACCTAAAATGCGGCGAGCATCAAGTTTCTACCATAGCCACCCGCGATTCCCACGACGCCGCTCGAACCCATGAAACCACACGTCCCCCGACCTGCGGCTCACCCCTCTTGGCCCCAGTGCCCCTCTGCCTACGGGAGCATTACATGTGGACCAGTCACCTATCGGGTCCACATGTTATTGACTCAAAGGTAGGTGTAGTAAGGCGCTGAAGCTCAGTCCCGATGACCCTGAGAGGGAAATGTAACTCCTGCGCCTTGGCTTGTGGTGCTCCCGCAGCACGAACTCGTGCCAAACTCGAGATTTGTTTCTTTACTATACATGCACGCAACGATTTAATGGACATTGTAATCTCAACATGTGATGGGGAGCTCTAAATTTGAATTTGAAACTTATAAAATGAAAAGATTCAAAACAAATAAACTGGGAGAGAGGGAGTATATCGTAGGATGTGTTCCATATAAAATAAGTCCCCTGGTTTGTCACCGCGAAGATGCGGTTAGAAAGGGGCACAACGTCTTCCTACTCGTACGGCAACAAATCGGCCGCAGACAACATGGTCCGCCTTTGACCGCCATGTGCAAGGTTCGTGCTATCTTATTCAATCTCACCGTGGTTCCATCGTACCAATTCATGCGGTGGCCCATTGCATGGCTGATCCCAATGTTGGACAAAGGTTCTATGGGAACGGTGTCACCGTTGTAAATGTTGTGCAAATTGATGTTGGTACCCTCCCGTACATACGCAAGCCAATCTCCACTCGCACCAAGCCTAACCTGTGAAACAGTGGGCACGGGAAGAATTAGGAAATGGACACGGAAGTAGTCTTTAGAATGCATTTACTACGTGATCAAACTCATCTTACCTGCTCATCGGAGGAAATCCGAGTGCCCCTCAACGTCGGCATCTCAAGGGGCGTCAACTTGCAACTACGGCCATGCCGCACTGGAGAGACCCCCAAGGAAACATCCTCGTGCATTCCACGGAACATCAAGATGCATTTGTATGAGTAGTTTATCTTGTGAGAGAAAAGGATGAACAAGGGAAGGCCTCTAGAGATAGAGATGGACACTACTACTACTAATGTGCTGGCCCGTGCGTTGCAATGGATCCAAAGTAGTAGAATAATACTTGTTCACGTGCTTGAAATATAAACACTCTAGTTTTGATATACATGTGTCAGCAGACTTGAGAGCTTGTCCATGGAAGTTGAACCACGGCGACCATCACGTTTCTTGTTTCTACCACTGCCACACTCACACGCGATTCCCACGACGCCGCTCCAACCCACGGCACGACGTCCCCCGACGTGCACATGGATCCTCTGACGTGGATATCACTGCCTTGCCCTGCCTTTCCTTCGCTGACAGGTGGGACCCACGCTTATGTGTCCCACATGTCAGTGACAGAATGGTAGGATTGTTCGCGTCAGGGGATCCTCATCCCCCGACGTGCCCCTCATCCCTCTCGGCCCCACCGCTCCTCCGCCTTTGTGTGCATGACATGCGGGCCAGCTGAACTGCGGCGACCATCAACTTTCTACCACAGACACACCCGATTGGACGCGGTTTGCCTGCTCCGCTGCTGTGCTCCGATCCGTGCTCCCGCACCATCAAATTTTCATCCAGCGGCTGTGACACATTTTGCCCTGGTCATCAATCCTCAGCTGGACTACTTATGTACTATAGGTCGTACCCGCCGGTGTGGCCATCTACGCCTCGTAACGCCCCGACGCCCAGCTGTGGCACCCTCGCCACGGCCACGCCACCACCGGCCGGTTCATCTCGAACGAGTGAGTCGCGAACCATGCCACCACCATGAGAATGACATGTGGGCTAGCCGCATTTAAGGTCCGCATGTCATTGACTCATAGGCCGGGCACTAAGCCACTGAAGTTCGGTCCCGTGGGCCCCGAGAGGGAAATGTAACTCCTGCGGCAGGCCTTGTGGTGCTCCCGCAGTACGAGCTCGTGCCAAAACTGGAATTTGTTTCTTACTACTACCAACTAGTACTAGTAAGGTACACGTGCATTGCACGCATGAGATTCTGGTGGTTTGTGCATTATGCTTCTACATGTGGAGCTTTCTGGATTCTAACATGTGGCAAAATCTGGTGGAATGTAAGGTTAGGCAAGTTTGATTAACTTAGGTGAGTGTTTGGTTCAAGCCACACCTTAGGCAAGCCACACTAAGGCCCCACATGACATACACACACAAAATGTGGCAAGATTCCCTTAGGCTTGCCAACTTGTGGCTCTCATTTTGAAGAACTAATAACTTTGCCTAAGCTTAGTTGTGGCAAAGTTAGTCATGAATTAAGTTCAACCATGGAGTCTTCTAGATTATACATGTGGCAGAATCTGGTGGATGATATCCAACGGCCATAGTGCTCGGATTTGCCATCTTTGTACCGTCGGATTGGCTTCATCCAACGACCAACTTTCAAAGTTTTTCACACACTATATAGGGGGTATAGATATAGATGTGCCGGTCCGTTGCAATGGATCCAAAGTATATCTATTTAGTGGAGTGCACTCTAAACACATTATCTATTTATTTTTCTCTAACCTTCCGTAGCCATGCAACCAAGCCACATAAGCTTCATGGGTGCCCCCCACATCATATTATTCATACTACGTTGATTGAAAAAAAGATAAATCACCCAAAACAAGATCTTCCCGTTTTTTGTTCCTACGATGTTGTGCCGTGCACGTACCTACTAGTTGTATAGTGGTAGTACTAGTAATATAGTATTAGGAGTACAAACTTGGTACTAGTAGGAGTAGTACTAGTACATAATGCTCCTACTCTATCAACGAGCCTCGTCTGACACCAAATTTCTTGGCTTCCGTGCTACAGCTAGATCTTCCCCTTGTTTCTGTTTTCCAACCCGGCGGCGGGCGGGGTGTCGGTTTGCTCAACGCCGGTCCCACATGAAAGTGAAAATGCTAGGCAACACGCCTTCCCTAAGCTATGTGTCGTGCCGGACGGGCCGTGTTGTACTCCCGATTCCCGGGCATGTGGGGGTGCGACGCGAACGCGGCAGGCCTTTTCCTTTTACCAGCAATGTGCCTGTGCGTTGCGATGGATCCAAAGTAGTAGAATAGTAGTATTTGTTCACAAACTTGAAAGAAATCACTATTGTTTTGATATAATCCTAATATATTACTCCCTTCGTACCTAAATATTTGTCTTTTTTGAGATTTCAAATGGACTGTCACATACGGATTATATAGACATATTCTAGTGTTTCTAGCAAGATGCCCGCGCGTTGCACGAAGTTTATGGAAAAGGTAAGCACAAATTATAAATTGACGGATGGAGTACTAGTTACAGTGATGCATATAACTAAGCAAAGGGATCGCACATGTCGGTATTGACTGGAACGAGAATGCAACAGCACAATAAGAATTAAGGCCACGATGATGCGATCGTAGTGGTGGTTACAGAAGGCAAGAAGAAAGATGGATCCACGAACGTATGACCTCCTCCTCCTCAACTTAGTGCGCTGGGCCACCGACCGGCGGCTAAGGAGCGGCGGCTTTTGTGGCGAGGTCGAGGTGCTTCTCAGCAAAGGCATCCAAGGCTTCCAGCCAGTTGAGGAAGGCCAACGTCATAGCGTCCTCACTGGCCTTGTAGATACCTATGTACACGATTTGCTCGTACACGTGGATGTGTAGGTCGACGAATTCTTGTAGGGCGAGGCGCCTCGCGGCGAGCGCGACCTCCAGGTGGACATTCTTCGTGGCGTCGGCGGGCAGTCGCAGGGCCACCAGTGCTTGAAAGAGGTTCCGGCCATGGAGGCCAATTAGGGTGGCAGGCAATGAGGAGCCCGGGCGCGCGGGCTGGAGGAGTACGGCGATGTCATCCGCGAGCTTCTTCAGGACGGTGAACTTGTTGCTGGTGGCAACGATCATCTGGTCCAATTGAGAGTCGTAGTTGGCGTCGACGGCGGCCATCCACCAGCCGGTCTCCAACACCGTCTGGAGACGATCCTCAGCGCCATGCCGCAGGCCGGCGTCGTGGACCATCTGGGCAGCCGCTGGCCGCTCACGCGCATCGCCGCCATGGGTTTGGAGTGAGCTCTTTTGCGCTTAGTGTAGGTGCTTAGGCAAATGCTTAGGTGCGTACGATGTGGTAGATGCATTGGAATGGAGGGGCGCCTTTATATGAGGGCAATGAGGGCAAACTGCGTTGCATTCACATCGTGCAACCTCTTTTCTCGGACCTCCCCCCATTACTTCCCTCATGCATTAATTGAAGGAGGATGCATTGGTCGTTCAATATATCGGGAACCGCTACTCCCTCCCTCGTCTGCATTAAAGCCGTATCGGGAACTGCGCCGCCCGCTGTCAAATCGAATATTCCCTCCGTCTAGGTGAGTATTAAGTCATCTTACTAAAACCAAATAGTAAACACATAGGCGTGGTGCATTAACTCTCACGTTGTTTCTTATTTTTTGACATAAATGGAGGAATCAACCAAAAAGAGATGTGGGGCTTGTATGCTTTTAATGACTTGAGACTATCAAACATGACATGCAGTGGTCAGTTCATTGCACAAGAACAAATACAACCCACGTCAGCACACACGCATCTTATATAGCATCACATCCAATGGCTATAAAAGATGAATGAGACCAAATTATATCTCATCTAGATGAGTTCTAGCAAAACTGTATTAATAATACTTAGTACTCCTGCGCCATGTATCATATATTAGTATCATGTAGTACTTTATTTATTGCCATGTATGACACATAGTACTCAACTCACTCTCTTTCTTCATTTAATTCTATGACACCTCATCAAAATTGCTAAGGCTAGTACCATTACAACCAGCCTTAGCAAATACTAAACATTAAGTTCTCTCATTTTCCTGTCCACCTTGGTCACCTAGACGGAGGGAGTATACTGCGCGGGCTTTTCCTGCGCGGTAGGCAGGGCAGTTCCGCCTAGTCGGTTCAACAGAGACGCGAGAAGACGAGGGAGTAGGCTGCTACAAACGTAGGGCTGTGTGATTTGACAGCGAGTTACTGCTGGACAGGTGGGGCCCCGTGATTTGACTTGCCATTATCATTTTAACTGCGGCGCTACGACCGGCGTGAGTCTCCCGATTCCTGACCACCTCCATACAGGTGCATCTCCCAATGCTCCACCATGTAGTAGAGGTTGGCTCTTGCATGAGAGCCCACTTCTCCACTTTTTCCTTGCCTCTCTTTCCTCCACATATGCAAAAATACCATGTAAAGCGCACTATTGTACTTACTTGCTCCTACAGGTGCTTAAGCTTGCCACATAGGCATAAAGTCTGATGTGGCAAGTTAATCAAGAAGAGAGAGACTAGTTTGGTGACCCAAGGAAGAAACGGTGCTAAGCGCGTGTACCTAGGTGAAAAGACAATTTTGAGTCTATAGCTAATTAAATGAACCAAACTTAGCAACACCATTTCCTTGGAAGAGGTCACTCCTTGGCAAATGCAATAAATACTAGTACTCCCTGTGTCCCATAATATAAGAACGTTTTTGGCACTACACTAGTGTCAAAAATGTTCTTATATCATGGGATGGAGGGAGTACGAAGAAAGAGATAGAGAGAAGTAAAATAAATAAATACACTTATAGCCAACTTTATAGCCAACCTTATAGCCAAAACCTTGTTGTAGTATGAGTGACTAAGTGATGACTATGTATGACCTGCCAACATCAGATAGCCTAACGCACCGTGTTAAATCTCCAAGGGCGCGACCGCACGAGCGACGCGATGGTCGTGGTAGGCGCGACCACGATACGGGCTGCTGGCAGCCCTTGGATCAGAGATCAAATGGTCGCATGCTAAGTTGCTGAAAATTTGCAGAATAACCCTCCAGGATAGGATATTCACCCATAGGTCTAGAATCACGCCATGCAACCGTTCGATCTCAGATCCAAGGGCTCTCGGAAGCCCGTATCATGGGAGAATGGAAAGCCACTACCCTGCCATTCGCACGCTGGCAGTTCGCTCCTACTCGTCCCCGCACGTCCTTCAATACTACGGCGGTTCGCTCCTAGTCATCCCGTCCATTCACATTACGGCAGTTCCACTAATCCTAACCCTCCTCCCAAATCCATGGCGTCCCAAATCTCCCCGATCGGCGGTGAGTACAAGGTTAGAACCATCACCGGCGATGAGTTCGACGTCATCTACACCCGTTCTTCCGCGACGGTGAAAAGATGCCTTTCTCGCTTCAGACGCATGTTCGAAGACTCAGATGATGAGTGGGTCGCTGGGCTAGATGTTGAGTACACCACAGTCCTGGGACGAGAGAAGGATCTGAAGGACGAAGAGAGGAAGAAGCCCGCCGTGATCCAGGTTTGCGTGCATGACTTATGCTTGGTCTACCACATATGCCATGCCGACGTTGAGTGCCAGGATTTTAAGGACTTCCTCGAGAGCAACCTAGTCAAATTCATTACTGTAGACTTTGGTAACGACAAAGAAGTCCTGCGTCGGATAGGCCTCGTTGTAGGCAACACCTTCGACCTCCAGAAGAATCGGCTGGTGTCCTCTCGTTAGCCTTCAATGCTGACCCTGGCAGGAGCCATGGTTCATCCTTCGTACGGTAAACTGGAGAAACCTCCATACACGTTTCATCGTCATGCATGGCAGCGGAATGTACTAGATATAGACCACATCCACTACGCTGCAATGGATGGCTACCTTTGCTTCAATATCTACAAGGGTTGGATGAAGAGCAACAACCAAGTGTGCGGTTCAAGCAAAGAAGTATCGGCCAAGAGGCAGAGGGACAAGGACGAAGTCGAGGACGTGGACGAGGACTCCGAGTAAGGATGCAGTGTCGTTGCTCATGGTGGTTCTAATGCAGTGTCTACCAGAATAGTTTCAAAGTTTAATTTCAGGTGTGCTTAATTTAATTTGAGGGGTGTGTTGTGCTGAGCCCCCAGCAGAACTATGTTATGTTTCTTTTTGTTACATTAACTCTTCAGTACGTACATACTAGTATTTCTTACATTTCATCTTTTAGTTGGTATAGTACTACCACTCGTTCCTTCACATTATATACGTACAATATATATGGCCAACATCATATAGCCAGCAGTTTAGTTGTCAAAGAATTTCAGGGTGCTTAGTTTTGTCAAAGAATTCCAGGGTGCTTAGTTTTATTCGAGGGATGGGTTGTGCACTTGTGCTAGACACCATTATTGTGACAAGCCCTTTTAATAGTACTATATGCATAATTTGGCGATGAGCGCTCTCTATATGTACCACCTTTTTTTTTAATTTCAAGTTTTGCTCCATGGCGCAATCCATCGATACTACTACTGTACAAAAGTGGAGTATATACATTTTTTAAAAGGCTAGAAGGCGGGGCAGTCTAGCTCGGTCGGTTTCACGAGAGGCGAGGGCCTTTGTGATTTGACGGCTCATTACTGCTGTCAAATCGAATAGTACTGCGCCGCCCGCTGCACGCCCGGCGCCTCCATTAAACCCCTCCGTCAAACCCGCATGCAAACCGAGAATCCTACTCCTGCCACACGTCCGTTCATGAGCGGGCCGGAATTAAACGCAACACCGGCCGAGCTCCTCCCGTCCGCCCTCAGTTTAAACAAGGCCAGACGCCGGCCAAGCTCCTACCGTCCGCCCTCTATTTACACGAGGCCAGACAGACAGCGAGCAAGAATCGCACCCCTCCGCCGCTCCCCCATCTCCTCCTTCACCATTTTCTCCACTCTTCCGATGGCTTCCGATGAGCCGTTCTCCGGCATATTACTCGGCTGGGTGGCCCGCCGAGCCCTCCGGATATGGGCCAGGCCGCTCGGTGCTTCACCAACCTCGCTTGGCCCGACAGAGCCAGTTGCCGCCCCAAGCAGGCGCGTGGTTCAGCAACTCGCTGCTCCAGTTCAGCTCGATGAGGAGTGGCGAGTTGCTCCACGCCGGCACGGCGGCTGGCACGCCGGTACGGGCGCCGTCGCTGCCGCGTCGTACCGCGCCACCAGTGTCTGCGGTGGCCGCGCCTCCCATGTCTGTGGGCGCGCCTCCCGTGCCTGCGGCAGCGCCATGCAGGCAGAGACAGAAGCCGGGTGCATGGAGAGCGACGAGTCGGTGGCCAGCTTCTCCGTGTCCGCCGCCAACATCGAGGAGAAGTAGAACACGGGAGGCCGCCGCCACTTGGGACCCATGAAGGCCACCGCCAAGGCGACGACCGCGGATTCAGGTGGTTTCTTTGCTGCTTCGTCTCTTCCGAGGACCTTCGTCGACCCCGCAAGTGTCTGACGGACATGAGGAAAACAAAGGGATCCGCGGGCGGCCATTTAGAACTAAAATAAGTCTAGATACATCCATTTCTAGGACAAGTATTTCCGGACGGAGGGAGTATTAATTATACAAGAGAGCCGGATTGGCACCTCTTAGTTCATGTAAATGTAATGAAATCCATCATCTTTATATGAAGATCCGGCTTTTTTATACAAAATCCTTCATGCTTATATGAAATCAGTCCGTGTTTGCACGAATTTCATCTGGTTGGTTAGAGTTGTAAAAATGTATGCCGCTGGCGTTTGATGTCGTCCTCCGCTTAAGGAAGCGGGAGGAAATTTGTCGGCTGCCGTTGGAGATGCTCTTTATGCTGGAAATAATAGAGTGACATCCAATCCATTTGAGTTAATTGCCTGTATGATTGTCCCTCTATAAAAAGTTAATTGCATGTACAGTGTACACGTGACTTGCAGGGTGGCTACAGCTTCGTACAGAAAGTTAAAAAGAAACAAGTCCATCCTTAATCTTGTATTCTAAGTACTCTGTGGGTTCCACTGTCAGTACAGTAGCGAAAGAAGTATATATTAAATAAGTAGAGTAATATATAATATAAAAATATAAAGTTAAAAGACAGAATTCGAACTCATGTCATCGCGTTGCGAGCATCCGGCGCTAACTAGCCCAACACATTTTTGTTGTAGACCATGCTGGAGATATATCTCCATGTCTACTCTTATATATACTCCATTCGTTCCTAAATATTTGTCTTTTTCAGATTTCAAATGGACTACCACATACGGATGTGTATGTAGACATATTTTAGAGTGTAGATTCACTCATTTTGCTCCGTATGTCTTTTCAGGAAGGGGTCAGATTTGTCCTTGATTTATTTATGAGGTATCCAGATGGCACTGCACCGCCAAGAAAAGAGGGTAACATCAAAATTATGGACTACTTTTTTGAGTATGTTGGTAAGGTCCGGTCATAGTCACTTGTTGAAATCTCTAAAAAGACAAATACTCACTCCGTCCAGAAATACTTGTCATCAAAATGGATAAAAGGAGATGTATCTAGACGTATTTTAGTTTTAGATACATCTCTTTTTATCCATTTTGATGACAAGTATTTTCGGACGGAGGGAGTAGAAAACAGAGTTGGTGATGATGGTGTGCGTGCCATCCTGCAATATAGGCCGTCGGATTTATATCTAACGGATAGGAAATAAACTATGGCAATTTTGCAAAAATATACCCACACGTCTCTCCACGTTCGCAAATAAGGCCTTCCCTCATTCAACCTTTTCTCTCACAAGATAAACTACTCATACAAATGCATCTTGATGTTCCGTGCAACGCACGGGCAGCTAGCTAATTTCTTTTAAAATAGTTGCTGCGATAATTGGGTTGAAGTGATATATTTTATGTCCGCCCCGAATGATTTCAGATTCACTAGTAGTAACAAAGAAAAGGTTGCCTTGTTAATTAACAGAAAATAGGGTGAAAACAATCACATGAGGCCGGTAAAAACAAGGCACACTGGGTTCAACGTCATCGTCACTACAGCTGTGCGCGCGCGAGAAGTCTACATATCGAGGGGGATACCGAGCGAGGCACCGAGACACAATGTTTGAGAGAGAAACCAATTGACAGATTATGATCAGATTGAGTTGTCAGCCTTCTGCTGTCATTGTTT
>NC_057799.1:373823769-373826174 GCF_018294505.1 Triticum aestivum
AGAGTGTGTGTGTGTGTGTGTGTTTGAAAGAGGAGTAGATAGATTATTATCAAGATCGATGTGCCACCCTACTCCTTCGGTGCCGGGTAGTGTGTGTGTGTGTGTGTGTGTGTTTGAGAGAGAAGCCAGTCGATAGATTAGTATCAAGATCGAGGTGTCACCCTACTCCTTTGGTGTTGGGAAGTGTGGGTGTGTGTGTGTGGGGGGGGGGCAGTGACACTCACATATCTCTACTCTTATAAAAAAACAGAGTTGGTGATGATGGTGTTCCTGACATCCTGCAATATAGGCCATCCGATTTATATCTGACGGACAGGAAGGAAACTATGGCAATTTTGCAAAAAGATACCCACACCCCTCTCCGCATTTGCAAATAAGGCATTCCCTCGTTCATCCTTTTCTCCCACAAGATAAACTTGTCATACAAATGCATATTGATGTTCCGTGCAACGCATGGGCATCTTGCTAGTAGGGAGAAGGAGTTTGTGTGACACATATCTAGCTATATTAAGGGATAGGTAGATAGCATATGTGTGAGAGACATTATTATACTTTGAGACATTAGTGGCTGTGGGTGGGCGGAATTAAAGGGGTGGGCGTGTTAGACATAGAGAGCGTGTGTGTTTTTGTGTGAGAGACTTGTAGGACGGGGTAGAAAGACGAATTTAACCCTGACGAAGGGAGAGAAATACACGAAGTGCGCGTGTGTGATTCCGATGCCCACGGGGAAATGAGATATGTATGCGTGTGAGAGAGATTGCACAATTCATTCACATATCACTATCTAGCGATCGTGGACGTGCATCGCTTGAACATAAGTCAATATCTACTTCGTATCATGGCCAAAGGTACAATATCGATTCAACGCTATAAAGATTGGACACTCACATATCACATTTTTTTCTATTTAAATAAACCTTTTCAGTTGTGCATGCCAAAGTTACAGTGATGTTTCTTCAAACAACCAATGTAGCTATCATGTATATGCACCATTGTTACTCTTGCATTCAAATTCATTAGTCTTGGATGATTTAAGTTTCTATTTTGAAGTAATATATGTAATATTCATATATGAATTCAACGGGTACACAATTTATGAAATGGAGGCTATGTAATCATATGAGGTAACACTTTTAAGTAGCTGACTACAATAACCATTTCTTTTTGTGCGCCTCTAAACTAACACGTCAATGCATTATGTTTAAAGTAAATAACCAATGGCACTAAATTATCTATTTACATGAGAAATACATAGGCTGAGCGTTTGATCCTTTTTTTGTGAACGCGCCACTACACCCGTACGATTGGCCGCGCCCGTGTGAACGTCCAAGTTATCGGCGCATCATCCCGAGTTATTGTCTTTTTTTCTGGGGTGGACTTCACACCAGTTATTAACTGCTGACGCGTGCCCCGTGTACACAGTCTAGCATGACCTTCCCGCTAGCACGGTCCAAAATTAGTTGAAACTGGATACGAACGATCCCGCGGGCGGCAAAATCTCCCGCCTCCTTCTAAAATTTCCGCCACCTTAGTCTTTAGCATGCGAAATCCCCCTTTTGTCCTTGGTGCACGGAGACCAACAGTTACAATACCGCCCTCATCTACATGATAGGTCGGGGCTGCTTTGGTAACTTCCGGTTCCCCCACTACACAGCACCCCCATTTCCTCTCCCCTCCCGCAAAAATGACTAACTCCACAACACCAAAGCATCTTACATCACGCCGTCCGTACTTCATCGCCCTTTCTCCCCTCCCCTCTCGAAACCCTAGACTGCTCATCCACCGGCGTACCATAGCCCATTCACTGCCAGCGGCGTCCACCTCGCCAGATCTGCTTCTGCGGCCGCATCTACCCCTCCCACCTTCCCTAGAAACAAGTAGACTGCTCATCCACCACTGTACCACAGCCCATTCAGTGCCGGCCTTGTCCACGGCGCCGGATCTGCTTCGCCGGTACTCTCGTCAACCGCCGCGCATCTGTAGCGGCTCATTCGTACTCCCCACCGGAGACGCTTCGTCCACACCCCCCGGAGCCGCCCCACCGACGCCCCCGTCGACGGCCTCTGATCCTCTTCGCCGACACCTTCCTCAACCCTACCGGAGCCGCTTCGCCGACACCTTCCTCAACCCTACCGGAGCCGCTTCGCCGACACCATCGTCAACCCTACCGGAGTAGCTTCGCCTATACCATTCTCAACCCTACCGGGGCCGCTCTGCCAACTCACAAGTCCACGAACTCAGATCCGCTTCCTCGCACCCTCATCCAACCTACCGGAGCAGCTTCTGACGCCCCGTCCACGGCCGCAGATCCGCATCGTCGACACCACCCTTAACCCAACCACCGGAGCAGCTTCTGACGCCCCGTCCATGGCCGCAGATCCACATCGTCGACACCATCCTTAACC
>NC_057799.1:373826562-373828366 GCF_018294505.1 Triticum aestivum
CCCGTCCACGGCCGCAGATCCGCATCGTCGACACCATCCTTAACCCAACCACCGGAGCAGCTTCTGACGCCCCGTCCACGGCTGCAGATCCGCGTCGTCGACACCATCCTTAACTCAACCACCGGAGCAGCTTCACCTACGCCCTCATCCACGGCCACAGATCCGCTTCGCCTACACCGTAGTCCACCCTACCGGAGCCGCTCCACAAACACCCTACTCAACGGTTCTAGATCTCCTTACCGGACCCCGACAGCCAGCACAGCGTCATCACCCTCGACGTTTCTAACCTGATTCCCACCGTCTGGAGAGATGCCAAGCACTCGCCACGGCCTAGGTACTTGTCACCTTTAAACCCGTCTAGCATCACCTGCCCGATGTACTTCAAATATACTAACCGGTCGCTGTTACCTGTTATGCAGCTGGCAAAAACTACAAGGACGATGTTTCTTATGGATCTAACAGCTTGGCCAACCAAGATCCTGGACTGAGGCATTGCTATGATCTTGTAAGCGCGTCTCTCTCTCTTGTATTGTTCTGTACCTGCCAGCGTGCTTTGCTAGGATTTTCGACCAGTAATCCCTTTGTGCAGACAATGATTTCTACTACTGGCTGCTAAATTAGATATGTAGATGTCATACATGATACTACCTCGTACCCCCGTTCCTAAATATAAGTCTTTCTAGAGATTCCACTATAGGCTACATACGAAGCAAAATGAGTGAATCTACACTCAAAAATGCATCTATATACATCTGTATGTGGTCCATACTGGAATCTCTACAAAGACATATATTTAGGAACAGGGGCAGTACATTACACAAAATCGTAGGTGGCATGTAGGAATTCCAGTGCACTACATTAGGCTCCCTTAGAGTGCCTGCTAGTCCAGCATACAGAGTCATGGCTAGTTTATGGTACGCACACAATCGTTAATTGGTGGTTTAAATATGCGCAAGGGATATGCAATGTAGTATCATGTAGAGATGTCTGAAATAGCCGTGTCAACTTGCAAATAGGGTTACACAATGAAAAAGTACAAGATGTATGTGGCAATTTCATGGAACATCGCAAAAAAAGGAGAGGCAGCGGTGAGCCTATACAGTGTGCTATGGTACGTCACTCCTCCATTGCAATCATCGTGACATGTTATTTGTATGCCAGTTCTATTAGCCAAGTTTCTTAGGGACAGTTATTACGAGTTATCCTAAGAAAATAAGCACCTGTGAATATAAGCTCCATGTAATAAGCCAACCAGTTCTTTTCATTGCGTTCTCAGCTTATCTTTGGTATGATCAGTGGAAAGTCTAGATTGCATTATATTTTTTTCATTTTGCTGCCCATATGGAAATTAATTTGACTTGTAAACATCACAAATTGAACCCAGTGCAGTAATTAATATGATAGGAAAACAGACCATCACTATTTTCTCAAAATGCAAATACAAAGATACCATCTACTTGGCACAATCCACTTTGGTCAATGTTTTCCAGAGAGATCCCATTGCCTAATTTAAATGAAGAATGCATGACCCACATTTAAATGAAGAACAATTATTTATTGAAATTCGATGGTCCAAGTGGCTGGTTATTATCGTATAGCAGCACCACCTGAAAGCATCATATAGCAGCAGCAGCTCATAGCAACTCATCATACAGCAGCAGTAGTCTGCAATTCATCATATACCAGCAGCAGCTCATAGCAATTCATCATATAGCAGCAGCAGGAGCAGCTCATAGCAATTCATCATATAGCAGCAGCAGGAGCAGCTTATAACAATTCATCATATAGCAGCAGCAGGAGCAGC